>NW_015171619.1:13923-29197 GCF_001447785.1 Gekko japonicus
TCTTGCCTTGACCTGAATGGCCCCAGGCTGGCCCGATCGCATCAGATCTCAGAAGCTAAGCAGGGTCGGCCCTGGTTAGTACTTGGAAGGGAGACCACCAAGGAAGTCCGGGGTTGCTACGCAGAGGCAGGCAATGGCACACCGCCTCTGTTTGTCTCTTGCCTTGACCTGGGTGGCCCAGCCTGGCCCGATCTCATCAGCTCTCAGAAGCTAAGTAGAGTCAGCCCTGGTTAGTATGTGGATGGGAGACCACCAAGGAAGTCCAGGGTTGCTACGCAGAGGCAGGCCATGGCAAACCACCTCTGTTAGTCTCTTCCCTTGACCTGGGTGGGCCAGGAGAGCTCAGTCTCACCAGATCTCGGAAGCTAAGCAGGGTCGGCCCTGGTTGGTATGTGGATGGGAGACCACCGAGGAAGCCCAGGGTTGCTACGCAGAGGCAGGCAAGGGCAAACCACCTCTGTTTGTCTCTTGCCTTGACCTGGATGGCCCAGGCTGGCCCGATCGCATCCGATCCCAAAAGCTAAGCAGGGTCGGCCCTGGTTGGTGTGTTCATGGGGGACCCACCAAGGAAGCCCAGGGTTGCTACGCAGAGGCAGGCAAGGGCAAACAACCTCTGTTTGTCTCTTGCCTTGACCTGGATGGCCCAGGATGGCCCGATCGCATCCGATCTCAGAAGCTAAGCAGGGTCGGCCCTGGTTAGTATGTGAATGGGAGCGCGCCAAGGAAGTCCAGGGTTGCTATGCAGAGGCAGGCAAGGGCAAACCACCTCTATTTGTCCCTTGTCTTGGCCTCAGTGGCCTAGGCTAGCTCAATCTCTTCACATCTCAGAAGCTAAGCAGGGTCGGCCCCGGTTGGTATTTGGATGGGAGACCGTCAAGGCAGTCCCGGGTCGCCACGTAGAAGCCGGCCATGGCAAACCCACCTCTGTTTGTCCCTTGACTTGAAAACCCAGCAGGGTCACCATCAATGCTCCCTCTAAGCTGCGGGGTCGTGTGAGCAAAAATTCTACTTTGTGAGCTACTGCCACTAAAGTTGTGAGCGAGCGGTTTGGCTGCTGCATCGATCAGTTTGATCTGGAGCCCTCCTTCCTGAGCGGAGACGAAAACGTGTGAGCCGGAGGCTAAGGAACGGTGAGCTGGCTCACGCTCACTCAGCTTAGAGGAAACACTGGCCCCCGTACGCCTGCTGCTCTTTGACAGCCCTTCCCGCCTCCAAGTGGAACAAATCACCGATTTTCGCGACCTAGAATGCATCGCCGAACTTTGCTCCTCTTAATGCAAAACATAAGACACGTTTTTAATTTAAGTATAGAGCAGGGGTCACTTCCTGCAGGAGCGCACAGGAGTGGAGCTCCGGCAGTAAAGAGCCCAGGGGGCGGGCACATGCATCAAGCCCTGTCCCTTCTCCCAGCAGCCCTCAGTCAGAGCAAGAAGCAGCCAGGTAAGTTGCAGAGCCCCCCCCCCAGCTCCCTAGTCCAAAACAGTCCAGTGGCACCTTTAAGACCAAGTTTTATTCAGGTACAAGCTCTCCCTCCTCTGCGAGGACACATCTACACGTCCCCCCCTCCATAGCTAGCAATCCAAAACAGTCCAGTGGAGCCTGAGCGGTGGGTGTTGCCTTCTGACACACTCCCGGTGATGTCAGGGGGTGTGGCAGATGCAAATAAGTTATGCTAATGAGCTCCTGCATCTCTTTTTCTACAAAATGACCCCTGGTGAAGAGGACCTCTCCCCCGGCTTCTCTGTTTTGTTTGTGTAGCTGGTCCTCGGGGAGGGTCTTCAACTCCCCCCCCCCCCGGTTTTAATTCCTGGCCACATCTTTCCTCGGTGCAGGCCGTGTGGCTCGGTTTGTGACCTCCCCCGGGCAGCACATGTTGGGAGCGGACGACGTGGTGAGCTGCTGTCTCGACTTGAGCGTGCCCAGTATTTCCTTCCGCATCAATGGCTTTCCCGTCCAAGGCATGTTTGAAAACTTTAACTTGGACGGGCTCTTCTTCCCCGTGGTCAGCTTCTCTGCTGGTATCAAGTAAGCCCAGCTCCGGAGGGGCGCGTGGTAGGGTGGGAAAGAGAGAGGGGGAAACAGATGTGACAAGATTCGCGCATCTCTGTCCATCTACAAAATATACATTACCGGGTCGGTCAGCCTCCATTTGCCTCGGGGTCGTGCGGGGAAGAAAGCGGGCGCTCGGCCTGTCAAACTCTGCTCAGTTTCACTCATTGAAGCGGAGCTCCTTGCGTTGTTGCTCGCATTTTAACAGGAAAAGAGGCACGACAGGAAAGGCTACTTATTTTTTTTCCCCCTTTGAAAGCGCTCACAGCAAAGATGGAGAGCCAGGTTTTGTTTCGACAAACCCTGAAAGCCAGTTTGGTGTAGTGTGTTAAGTGCGCGGACTCTAATCTGGGAGGACCGGGTTTGATTCCCCACTCCTCCACTTGCAGCTGCTGGATGACCTTGGGCAAGCCATAGTTCTGTCAGAGCTGTTCTCTCAAGGACAGTTCTGGAAAGAGCTCTCTCAGCCCCGCCTACCTCACAGGGTGTCTGTTGTGGGGACATCCAACATCCCCCCATCGCTCATCTGAGCAGTGGAAGGGCCAGCGGGGGCAGGAGGTCTCCTTCTGAAGTGGGAAACCTCACAGGCCTGGCTTGGTGCGAAGAGAGCAGACGCAAAGCTGTTAGCTTGTGCAGGACAGGGGAAGGTTTGACCAAGGAAGGCATTCTAAAAGGACTCCCGACGAATCAGAAGGCTAGATTTTTGAAACCAGTTGGGGCCTGATGGAACAAGGTAACCTGGGAAAGTGCTATTGATCAGAGCATCTGCTGGAGGAGGGTATGAGCGCGACCCATGTTAGCATCTGACTTTCTTTCTCTTCCCCTGCCAGAGCACGGTTCCTCCTAGGGGGCCGTCACGGGGACTTCAAGTTCCTGCCCCCACCGGGCTACGCCCCCTGCTACGAAGCCCTTTTACCCCGCGAAAAGATGCGTGTGGATCCCATCAAGGAGTACAAACATGACTTCAACGGGGTCCGGAACCTTCTAGGCCCTACCCAGTCCTTGTCTCACACAGCCTTCACACCGTACCCCGTTGACACCATCCAGGTGAGATGGTTCAGTATCACAGCAAGCTGGCACAAAGGGTGGGAAGGTGGATTTGGACGATGGGTGGAGGGCGGGCTGCCTTTGAACTGGTTTGGGCAGTGGGGGAATGTGTGTCTCTGTCTTGGGCCATTTTAAAACTCCTGCACATTTTAGAGAAGATCTGGGGGGGATTGTCTTTACCTACTAAAAATACGGACTTTGGGTGTTTAACTTGTCCCACTCGACTGGATCGTTTTGCTTTTTTTGACCAGATCTTGTTTCCATCTGTGGTCCATAAAGTAATGTCACATCCCTAAATCTTGGACCTTCAAATCTCACTTTGTAATAATATCCCCTCACTCCTTCTGTTTAGACTGTGTGTGTGTGTGTGTATACATATATATTTCTGCCAATTACAGGTAAAGTGTCGTGGATTTGATGAAGCGGGCTGTGAGTCACAAAAGTTTCTGACACAGTGAATATTCTGCCGCAATAAATAGAACTTCCTGGCATGGTTACTATCTTCTGCAAGTTGTCCTGTGTCTCGTGCTTGCAGAGGGCTTTTCTCAATGACATCTCTTGACACCATATTGGCCAAGAGTCAGGCATAAATATTCAGCAGGCAGGAACCCTTTTAGGGCCATTCGTACTCCTCAAGGTGAACCATTCTCCTTCGCTTCTTTGCAGATTGTATTGCCCCCCCATCTCGAACGGATCCGCGAGAAGTTGGCGGAGAATATCCATGAACTCTGGGCCTTGACCCGCATTGAACAAGGATGGACTTATCTTCTTTGTCCATAAAGTAATGTCACATCCCTAAACCTTGGACCGCTTGTCCTTCAAATCTCACTTTGTAATAGCACCCCCTCACTCCTTCTGTTTATACTCTGTGTGTGTGTGTGTGTATACATATATATTTCTGCCAATTACAGGTAAAGTGTCGTGGATTTGATGAAGCGGGCTGTGAGTCACAAAAGTTTCTGACACAGTGAATATTCTGCCGCAATAAATAGAACTTCCTGGCATGGTTACTATCTTCTGCAAGTTGTCCTGTGTCTCGTGCTTGCAGAGGGCTTTTCTCATTGACATCTCTTGACACCATATTGGCCAAGAGTCAGGCATAAATATTCAGCAGGCAGGAACCCTTTTAGGGCCATTCGTACTCCTCAAGGTGAACCATTCTCCTTCGCTTCTTTGCAGATTGTATTGCCCCCCCATCTCGAACGGATCCGCGAGAAGTTGGCGGAGAATATCCATGAACTCTGGGCCTTGACCCGCATTGAACAAGGATGGACTTACGGACCGGTGAGTTTTGCTGCCCCTTGTGGGTGAAAAATACGCATGAGTGTCCCTGAGAGATGCCAGCCCCCCCCCAAAAAAACCCTCAGCGTTTCTCTTAACTTGCTGTAAGTGAGGGATTGGGTTTTCAGGGGTACCTGAACTGCGATTTGTGCCTCTCTGCCTCTTTCAGATCCGGGACGACAACAAGCGTTTGCACCCGTGTTTGCTAGATTTCCACAGCCTGCCGGAACCAGAACGCAATTACAACCTGCAGATGTCGGGGGAGACACTCAAGTGAGTAGATAAGAACATAAGAACATAAGAGATGCCAATGTTGGATCAGGCCAAAGGCCCATCCAGTCCAACACTCTGTATCACACAGTGGCCAGAAATACCATTTGCTGCCCCTTGTGGGTGAAAAAGACGCATGAGTGTCCCTGAGAGATGCCAGCCCCCCCCAAAAAAAACCCTCAGCGTTTCTCTTAACTCACTGTAAGTGAGGGATCGGGTTTTCAGGGGTACCTGAACCGCGATGTGTGCCTCTTTACCCCTTTCAGATCCGGGACGACAACAAGCGTTTGCACCCGTGTTTGCTAGATTTCCACAGCCTGCCGGAACCAGAACGCAATTACAACCTGCAGATGTCGGGGGAGACACTCAAGTGAGTAGATAAGAACATAAGAACATAAGAGATGCCAATGTTGGATCAGGCCAAAGGCCCATCCAGTCCAACACTCTGTATCACACAGTGGCCAGAAATACCAGGTGCCATCAGGAGGTCCACCAGTGGGGCCAGGACATTAGAAGCCCTCCCACTGTTGACCCCCCCCTCCAAGCACCAAGAAGACAGAGCATCCCTTGCCCCCGAGTCCCTATCTATACCTTGTGGCTAATAGCCACTGATGGACCTCTCCTCCATATGCTTATCTAATTCCCTTTTCAAGCCGTCCATGCTTGTAGCCGCCGCCACCTCCTGTGGCAGTGAATTCCATGTGTTAGTCACTCTTTGGGTGAAGAAGTACTTCCTTTTATCTGTTCTAACCTGACAGCTCAGCAATTTCATGGAGGGCCCACGAGTTCTTGTATTGCGAGAAAGGGAGAAAAGTACCTCTTTCTCTACCTGCTCTTTCCCATGCATAATCTTATAAACCTCAATCATGTCACCCCTCAGTCGTCGTTTCTCCAAGCTAAAGAGCCCCAAGCGCCTTAACCTTTCCTCATGGGGAAAGTGTTCCAACCCTTTTATCATTCGAGTTGCCCTTTTCTGCACTTTTCCCAAAGCCACAATATCCTTTTTGAGGTGTGGTGACCAGAACTGCACACAGTGGTGGGAAAGCCCGGAAGCGCATGGGAGAGATTGGTGGTCAGTTTAAATTGGTGGTGGGTCCATTATCACTTTAAGAAGGGGTATGATCTAGTCTCCACGTGGGAGTCATGGACACCTGAAGTGGCATGCGCTTCATTGCTTAGCACGCCCTTTACCCTTGGAGATAATGTCTTGGCAACAATAGAGTCTATAAAGAGAACCAGTTTGGTGTTGTGGTTAAGTGCACGGACTCTGATCTGGGAGAACCAGGTTTGATTCCCCACTCCTCCACTCGCAGCTGCTGGATGACCTTGGGCAAGCCATAGTTTTGTCAGAGCTGTTCTTGAAAAAGAGCCGTTTCTGTCAAGAGCTCTCTCAGCCCCACCCACTTCACAGGGTGTCTGTTGTGGGGAGGGGAAGGGGAAGGGGAAGAAGATTGTCAGCCGCTCTGAGACACCTTTGGGTAGTGAAGTGCGGGGTATAAATCCAATCTCTTCTTCCTCTTCCATTACCGCAATAAATGGTTGCAGTTTGGTGTAGTGGTTAGGTGTGAGGACTCCAATCTAGGAGAACCGGGTTTGATTCCCCACTTCTCCACTCGCAGCTGCTGGATGACCTTGGGCAAGCCATAGTTTTGTCAGAGCTGTTCTTGAAAAAGAGCCGTTTCTGTCAAGAGCTCTCTCAGCCCCACCCACCTCACAGGGTGTCTGCTGTGGGGAGGGGAAGGGAAAGGAGATTGTCAGCCGCTCTGAGACTCCTTTGGGTAGTGAACGGCGGGGTATAAATCCAATATCATCATCATCTTCTTCTTCTTCTTCTTCTTCTTCTTCTTCTTCTTCTTCTTCTATAAAGTTAAGCAGAACAGAAGAGGCAGGGTGGCTTTGTGAATCAAGTCAGGGGATAAAGCGAGGGCTGTCCCCAAGGTGACTTTATTGTGACTCCTTTGAGATAAGCTAAATTCTGCATCCCGATAGAACAATGGGATCTTCCTCGGCACTCAAATTGTGTTGCGCCTTCTCTGACTGAGGGGTGTCCGTGGAGAGGAGGGAAAGGAGGGGATCCGAGTCTGCCGCGAGAGCTTATTTGACCTTTTCTGTGCCCCCCCACCAGGACCTTGCTTGCTTTGGGCTGCCACGTGGGAATGGCAGACGAGAAGGCCGAAGAAAACCTCAAGAAGACGAAGCTTCCCAAAACGTAAGTAATCTGGTTGTCTGGTTCTGGCCGACACATAGAATTGGCCCTTTCAGACTGTGCCGGGGCTTGGTGCAGAAGTTCAAGAGATTCTCTTCTAGTTAAAGAAGTGATTCCTTGTCCAGATGATAAGGGAAACAGCTCTAAAGGTAAAGGTAAAGGTTCCCTTGCTCAAAAGCCAGTCGAATCCGACTCTAGGGTTGCGGTGCTCATCTCCGTTTCAAAGCCGAAGAGCCAGCGCTGTCCGAAGACGTTTCCGTGGTCATGTGGCCGGCATGACTAAACACCAAGGCACACGGAACGCTGTTCCCTTCCCACCGAAGTGGTATCTATTTATCTACTTGCAATTTCTTGCTTTCGAACTGCTAGGTTGGCAGGAGCTGGAACTAGAGACGGGAGCTCACTCCGTCATGCGGCACCCGGGTCTCGAACTGCTGAACTACTGACCTTCCACAGCCTGCAGTTCAGCGTCTTAGCCACTTGAGCCACCGCAGCTCCTAAAGAGTGGAGTAATTCCCTGGTGTGCTCAGAGAAGGGATTTGGGCACTTGGTCGTGTATCCCTGCCTTTTGAAACCTGAAGACTCTGTTAAACTCAAGAAAGTGTACTGGAGTGTTTAGAAAACACCGTGAAACAAAAACCTCTCCTCTCAAAGATTCCAAGACCGTGTGAAAAACTTTAAACTTGATTGGTTAGCGTCAGTCGAGCAGAAAGACTTGGGGATTGACTCTAACCAATCAAATTCCTTTTCACCTGTCACTCAAGGATTTCTGGCTCTGTGGGGCATTTAACCCTTCACAGTCCATTACATGTTTAGCCTGTCACTCAAGGATTTCTGGCTCTGTGCAGCATTTAACCCTTCACAGTCCATTGCATGTTTACACAGCACTTATAAGCTTTGAAAGGTCGGTCGGTCACGCCATTCCATACAGCAAAGTTTGGATCCATCCTCCAATTCGGGTGGCTGTCCCACTAGCGGAAGAGCTGCAAGTTGGAGGGACGACTCCTTTAGGCTGGAGAAAGACTTGGCTGAACTGAGTGGCAGGATAGAGGCCAGTGTTGGGAAAGAAAGTGGGAATGCGGCCTCAAATAGTCCAGTGTGCTGGCTCAGTAGTAAGGTTGCCAGGTCTTCACGACGCGCCGGCAGGGGGCAGGAGGGAGCCTTCCGGGAGTGGGGCGGCGCTTCACCCCAAACAGCAATGTTGTGCAGTGACATCCCCGATGTGATGATGTCATCCGGATGGGACGTCATCACATCAGAGACGTTGCACAGCGGTGCTCTGGTTTGAGGGCAAAATTCTATGGTAAGATGGCCCCTCAAACCATAGAGTTTTGCCCCAAAAACCAGAGCATCCCTGCACGATGTCTCTGATGTGATGACGTCACTTCCGCGTTTGGGGGCGGTGGGCCGAAGAACCAAAAAGTGGGGGATCCGGCCTGGGGAATGGGAGCCCTATCAGTAGGTAAGAACAGGCAGGAAGATATGGCTTCTGGGATGTGCTAAAGCCCTGCTTTGACCTCCTCTCTTATGACTATTTATCCACAGAAAGCCTTCCCAGTCAGACACAGTCCATAGATAACACTGAGGAATTTCAGACAGACGATATAATCTGGAAGAGGAACGGTTCCCAAACGGTTTCTGGTCTGTCATTTCAGACAGAACCATTTTAGAACCGGTTCCCTACTGGAATATATTTGTAATTTCAGACACAAACACTTCTGTCCCGTTTAGGAAACGGGGCTGAAGCGTTTTACCTGTCAACCGCTTCCAAGTAGTCTTCAGTTTCCTCTCCCGGTTCCAATGTGCTTTTTCCCACGTGGGCGATCTCTGGCTTTTTTTAAAAAAATGTTTGCTTTATAGCGTTATAGCACTATAAGGGAACAGCAGTATATCAACCCCATTGGAATGCCTGGAGTATTTTGTTATAGTGCTATAGTGCTATAGCGCTATAAAGCGAACGTTCAAAAAAAAAAAAAGCCGGAGATCGCCCGCATGGGCAAATCAGAGCCAAATTCTTATGGAACTAATCACAAAGCAAGCAAACATCTAGTGTACAATATTTATAAACGCTTCAACCATCAGTGTTTCCAATCTGGCACCCGACTTACCCATACTGTTTAAACATTCTTCTTTCTCCTAATGACAAATGGTTCCTGCATGGACTGCCTCATCTGGCATACTTAAGGCTAATTGTGTCCATATCATTACTGATAGTAAAGGTAAAGGTTCCCTTGCTTGAAAGCCAGTCGAGTCCAACTCTAGGGTTGCGGTGCTCATCTCCGTTTCACAGCCGAAGAGCCATTTTTTCTCAGTTGCCAACTTCCAGGTCTGCAAGGAGGCTGTAACAGGCTAGCTGACTTCTCTTGTCGGCCGCGAGAGTTTCGACGATGTTTCTTCTTCAGAGCCAAATTCTTATGGAACTAATAACAAAGCAAGCAAACATGTAGTGTACAATATTTATAAACACTTCAACAATCAGTGTTTCCAATCTGGCACCCGACTAACCCATACTGTTTAAACATTCTTCTTTCTCCCAAATGGGCTCATACACTCCTAATGACAAATGGTTCTTGCATGCACTGCCTCATCTGGCATACTTA
Source organism: Gekko japonicus (assembly GCF_001447785.1). NCBI lineage: Eukaryota > Metazoa > Chordata > Lepidosauria > Squamata > Gekkonidae > Gekko > Gekko japonicus. Next base: position 23,377 of record NW_015171619.1, read on the forward strand.
AGGCTAATTGTATCCATATCATTACTGATACCAGAGTACATTTAAAGTCACAGAGAGTATTTAACACAAAGTATGAGGTTACAAATAGGAGGAAAAGTCAAGTTCATTATTTAAACCATAAGGTTTAAGACCACAGTGTATCTATGGACTGTGTCTGGCTCGGAAGGCTTTCCGTGGTTAGTCATAAGTATTAGTGGAGCTAACTGGAACGTTTATTTCCTGTATTGTTTTTGATTTATGCATTGTGTTAAACATACGCCTTTATAAAAACCTTGAGTGGTAGCATTTCATGGGATATTTTGTGGTTGTTTCATTGAGTGCAGTATCTCCGTGGTCCCGCTGTGTTTATTATTGACCTCCTCTCTGACAGATACATTTTAAAAATGATTTTATTTTCATTTTTCTATAAACAGAAATACACTTCCATAACATATATTCATACATAATCAAGAGTCTATTATTATCCCTCTGCCTTAATCCAGTCATAAAAACGCTTCCATCTTTCTGCAATATTTTTTCATCCTTTCCTTGAAGGATTAAACTCAACTTGTCCATCTCTGCCATTTCCATTAATTGTGATATTAATTCATCTTGCGTAGGAACATGTTCTTGTTTCCAATATCTAGCCCATAAAATTCTTGCAGTTGTGAGTACAAAAATTATCATATATTTGTCTTTCCGTTTAAAACTTTCCGGTAACATATTTAACAACACAATTTCAGGTAGCAATTCAATTTTAACATTTGTTATTTTAAAGATAATCTTCTGTATCATCTTCCAAAATCTATGTATTTTTTCACATCTCCACCACATATGAAAAAAGTTACAATGTTGTTTTTACATTTCCAGCAATTTTTAGAGTATGTTGGGTTACATTTAGCTATTTTATCCGACAGATACATGATGTCCAACGGCTACAAGCCGGCGCCGCTGGATCTCAACCACGTCAAACTGACTCCAGCCCAGAACACCCTGGTAGACAAGCTGGCCGAGAATGGGCACAACGTCTGGGCAAGAGACCGCGTCCAGCAGGGGTGGACCTACAGCGCCGTACAGGTACTGGATTCCGGAGGGGATGGTGCTGGACACGGGGGTGGAGTTGAGTGGGTGGCTGCGGGATGAACCTGGAGAGCCACAACCCGCTGGGGTGCGCCTCACTTGGGAGGAGAGATGAGTCCGATGCTAGAAGGATGAGCCAAAAACGAGGAGCTTCTGGTTTAAGGCAGAGATGGGGGTATGAGCCAGAGATGGAGAGGGGATACCCTACTGTAGGGGTCCCCAGCCTGCGGGCACCTCTGGAATTCTGACACAGCATGGTGGGCACAGCTACGAAATGGCGGTCATAGAAGGCGGAGCCAGTTGCAAAATGGCTGCTAAAGCTTACCTCCAGTCACACAGCGAAGATCCTTGTGTCACGGTGGCAGCTGCGCCCATAGCGATGTTTTTAAAAATCTGCACAGCCGATTAAATCTCCAGCGGCCAATCAGAAGCCTTGCTAGGCCAGAGTGCCACCAGGCCAGTGTTCCCTCTAAGCTGTGGAGTCTTGTGAGCAAAAATTCTACTTTGTGAGCTACCGGCATTAAAGCTGTGAGCGGGCGATTTGGCCGCTGCATAAATCAGTTGGCTCTGGAGCCCTCCTTCCTGAGCGGAGACAAAAAAGTGTGAGCCGGGGGCTAAAAAACTGTGAGCTGGCTCACACCAACTCTGCTTAGAGGGAACACTGCACCTGGCCCTGCCCACTTTCTCAAAAACACTTGGCGGGGTACCAAGAAAATGATCGGTGGATGGGCACCACGTTGGGGGGCCCTGCCCTGTCGCGTTCTGTCCAGGAACACTGTGCTTTGTGATGTTTGATTTGCACCGTGTATGTGAGCGTGTGCGTTCCTTTCCCTCTCCGGACCCCTTAGGACATCAAAAACAAACGCAACCCCCGCCTGGTGCCTTACAGCCTGCTGGACGAGCGAACGAAGAAGACCAACCGAGACAGCTTGCGCGAGGCGGTGCGCACCCTGATTGGCTACGGATACAACATCGAGCCCCCGGACCAGGAGACGAGTGAGTCTTGTCTTGCTTCTCCCCTGCTCTGGGTTTTGCTGTTATGTACTCTTCACCAGGAGTATCATGATCTGGGTCACATAGCCAGGCAAATCACACGGGAGTCTAGCTGGCTTGTACCCAGTGGTCATTTCCTGTGGGAGCGTACAGGAGTGGAGCTCTGGCAGTAAGGAGCCCAGGGGGCCAGCACATGCAATAAGCCCCACCCCCTGCTCCCAGCAGCCCTCAGTCGGGCCACGAGGAGCAAGAAGAAGCAGCCAGGTAAGTTACAGAGCCCCCCCCCCAGGCCCGCCTTCAGGTACAAACTCTCCCTCCTCTGTGAGGACAGATCTGCATGTTCCCCCCCACAATAGCTAGCAATCCAAAACAGTCCAGTGGCACCTTTAAGACCAAGGGTTATTCAGATACAAGCTCCCTCCTCTGTGAGGACAGATCTGCACGTTCCCCCCCCCCAATAGCTAGCAATCCAAAAGAGTCCAGTGGCACCTTTAAGGCCAAGGTTTATTCAGATACAAGCTCTCCCTCCTCTGTGAGGTCAGATCTGCACATTCAAAGACCAAGGGTTATTCAGGTACAAGCTCTCCCTCCTCTGTGAGGACAGATCTGCATGTTCCCCTCCCCCATAGGTCCAGTGGCACCTTTAAGACCAAGTTTTATTCAGGTACAAGCTCTCCCTCCTCTACGAGGAGAGATCTGTACGTCCCCCCCCCCAATAGCTAGCAATCCAAAACAGTCCAGTGGAGCCTGAGCAGTGGGTGTTGCCTTTTGACACACTTCCGGTGATGTCAGGGGGTGTGGCAGATGCAGATAAGTTATGCTAATGAGTTATGCTACTGAGCTCCTGCACCTCTTTCTCTACGGAATGACCCCTGCTTGTACCACTTCAGGGGGAGGACTGAATGTTTTCTCAGTGCAGTGCACATAGAAAACTAGCTTTGTCCGGTACTAGAAAGCTCTCTGTGTGCAGGATTATCCTGAGCAGTCGGGTTAGAACAGATAAAAGGAAGTCCTTCTTCACCCAAAGAGTGATGAACACATGGAATTCACTGCCACAGGAGGTGGTGGCGGCTACAAGCGTGGACGGCTTCAAGAGGGAATTAGATAAGCATATGGAGCAGAGGTCCATCAGTGGCTCTTAGCCACAAGGTATAGATAGGAACTCTCGGTCTGGGGCAAGGGATGCTCTGTATTCTTGGTGCTTGGGGGGGGGGACAACAGTGGGAGGGCTTCTAGTGTCCTGGCCCCACTGCTGGACCTCCTGATGGCACCTGGTATTTCTGGCCACTGTGTGACACAGAGTGTTGGACTGGATGGGGCATTGGTCTGATCCAACATTGGCTTCTATTATGTTCTTATGTTCTTAGTCCTAACCTGGCCCAAAAGACATCTGCTTCGCCTCAGCTCTGGCTACAGCTTGGTGGAACATGCTCCCAACTGAGTTCAGGGCCCTGTGGGATTTATTGCCGTTCCGCAGGGACTGTAAAACGGAGCTGTTCCGCCAGGCCTTTGGTTGAGAGTAACCAAAGAGAGATCACGGGATAAGTGAGTGGAAAATAGTCAAAGGCAACCGTGATACATTTACAGAGTAAATATCACAATTTTTTTTGAATGTTCAAAAATAGATAAATCTTAATAAATTTCTGTACATTCACAAGCAAGAGCAAACGTCAGAGAAATGATTCCACAATGCTGACAAGCACAGTCCAGTAATCTAAAGTTCCTCTCTGTTGCAGGCGTCTGCCTGGTCCTCTTCACCTCAAACGTCATCCAACGGAAATAGAGTGCAACGGTCAATCAACCTTCTGTGTGTCTTTCTTGTATTACAATTGAATTGTGAACAAATAGCAGAAAAGCTCGCAAATCTGCAGACAGGCTTGCTCCGACGCCTGTTTCAATAGGCTTCCTCAGAGCAAATACAGGGCTATTTTTCGGCCGGAACACACAGGAACGGAGTTCCGCTTGGCTCCCGAGTTGGCCACGCCCAGCGGGAACTCATTAGCATAATAGGCCACACCCAACAGCAGAAACTCATTAGGATTGGCTATATTAGGGGTGTGTGGCCTAACATGCAAAGGAGTTCCTGCTACAAAAAAAGGCCCTGGGTTTTGACAACAAACAAGGTAAACAGAATAAGAAGCAAAAGGTGGGTGTGGCTGGATGACCACACTTCTGGTAACGTGGGGGTGTGGCCTAATAGGCCAATGAGCTGCTCTGTCAGGGGTGTGGCCTATTATGCGAATGCGTTTCTGCTGTTGGGTGTGGCCTATTATGCTAATGAGTTCCCGCTGGGCTTTCTCTACAAAAAAAAGCCCTGGAGCAGAATATGTGTAGACTCAGGCTGTGATCATACGCACAATTATCCCCGACATAGGCGCGAATGCCGGGCGGATTTAGAGGGCACGGTCAGACAACAACATCTGGGAAGAGCCCCGCAGCCATCGGCAACCCGTTTTGCTCCGCCACAGAAGCGAAGTTAAAAGACACCGGGGGAAGTCCGGTAGCAAACTAACCCGCAGTTGCGTCTGATCACGCAGTGGCAGGCTGCCCCCGCAGCTTCAAAGGACTGTGTGATCGTGCAACCGTGGGTCAAATTCCTCCAGAGGGAATAGCCTTGCTCCCCCCACTCCGTTTTTCTGGCTCGTGTGACCGCGACCTCAGTCAATCCTTTCCCGCTCAGCATTCGTTTCTGCATGTTGTCTCCCTGAGTAACACTCACACTATTGAAATCTTCTCTTGTTCGGCGTCCTCTCTGTGTATTTTCTCTCAAAGGCTTGGATAATACAGGAAAGACACAAAGACGATTTACTGTTTGTCGCCCTTTATTTGCATTGGATGGCGCTTGAGGTGAAGAGGACCAGGCCGACTCCTGCAACAGAGGAGAACTTTCGATTATTGGACTGTGCTTGTCAACATTGGGGAATCAATAGGGCTGCCAAGTGGGGGCGGGTGGTGGGTAAACCCCCGCTTTGGAGGCCCGATTTCCGCCGCCATGGAATCGGGCCCCGGGGGGAACCCCACCCCCGGCGTGCACGTCACAGAGAAGTGACGTTATGACACCGGGCACGCTGGGGGCGAGGCCACGGCCATCCAAGGGGAAACTCTATGGTTCCCCCTTGGATGGTCGTTGCCCCACCCCCAGCGTACCTGGCGTCATAACGTCACTCCCTAGTGACGGGCATGCGGCGCGTATGCGCGCGCTCCGGGAACCACCCGGGAGTCCCCCGCTCCAGAGGTGAGTACTACTTGGCAACCCTAGGAATCAACCATTGTAAAAAAAAAAAAAAAATGTAAAAAGAAACCATTGGGGAATCATTGTTCGACGTTTGTTCTTGTTCGTGAATGTACAGAAATGTATTAATATCTATCTTTGAAAATCCCAAAAAAAGAGACTGGTATTTCCTTCGTAAATATATCATGTTGGTTGTTTTTTAATTGACAGTTTATTGAAAATCAACCGATAGCAATATAGCTCCATTGGAATAATACGGAGTAGTAGAAATACAATTCACAATCCAAAACAATGATATAATATATTAACATTACACTGAATCCACAGTCAGTATTCATTAACTCTTAACTATTTAACTATTGTTGAGGGGTAGCTTAAATCAAAAGAATCAAACCTTAAAATCCATCATAATCCAAGATCAATAACTAGTTGAGGAATTTCATTTTGAGAAGAAGAAGAGGAGGAGGAGATTGGATTTATACCCCGCCCTTCACTACCCAAAGGTGTCTCAGAGCGGCTCACAAACTCCTTCCCCTC
>NW_015171619.1:29445-37146 GCF_001447785.1 Gekko japonicus
GCAAAGCTCCTGGCCCAGATGTGATAATCCCTGAGGTATTGAAAGCTGACCCGGAGTGGTGGGCCTCTCCGCTAGCTGCTCTTTTCACCATGGTAAATAAGACTGGTCAGATGCCAGCAGCTTGGACCAACGCAATAATTGTCCCCATCTACAAAAAGGGTTGTCACCTTAATCCCTCAAATTTTAGACCAATTAGTCTTTTATCTGTCATCGGGAAACTTTATGCTAAATTTTTGCAAATTAAGCTCGGCACTTGGATGTTATTTAGTAAATTAAGTATGAGTGTTGAGAGGGCCTAAGTATTGTGTCCAGATTATCTGTGAGTTTTGCCATCATGGTTGTCTTTGACTATTTTCTACAGGCCTTTGGTTGAGGCTGTGGGTGTCCCATTCCCTCGGCCTCTCCTGCCCTAACCCACCTATGGGGTGGCACTGTACCAACTGTGGCCCAGCTGGCCAGCAGGGAAAGCCCCACCCCCAAGAAGCCCCCTCCTGGCACTGCTGGTGCTGATGCAATGACATCACCCAGGAGTGACATCACCCTCTTTCCAACACTGGGGGCGACGCTCTAGGCTTGGGGCAAAACTCTATGGTTTTGAGGCCCCAAATGACCATAGAGTTTTGCCCAAAACCTTGAGCGTCGCCCCCAACGTCGGAAACATGATGTCACAATGAGGAGTTCCCCCGCCGGCAGCGAGGTAGGACCTGGCCACCCTATCCCCGCAGCCAATCCAATCTCCAATGGCCAATCAGAAGCCTTGCTGGTCAAAAGCCTTACCTGGCCCCACCCACTTTCTGAAAACACTTGGAAGGCACCAAGAGAAATGTCGGCAGGTGTTGTGGTGCCCACGCGCTCCGTGTTGGGGACCCCTGCTCTGCATCTTGTGGTCGGTCTGAATGTGGAGCCTGGCTTTACCGAGGACGGCATGCCTTCGGTGATGAGCGAGGCCGGTCTGCAGATAAGCCCGCTGTTTCACCTCTGCCTCTTTCTGGAACCTCTGGACCCAGCAGGTCAAGATCTGACCAAGGTCCGATCAGAGAAGGTCCGCATCTTCCGGGCTGAGCAATTCTACGCGGTGAAGTCGGGCAAGTGGTACTTCGAGTTCGAGGCCGTCACCACCGGAGAGATGCGCGTGGGGTGGGCCCGACCCAACGTCCGGCCCGACGTGGAACTCGGAGCGGATGAGTTGTCCTACGTTTTCAATGGGCACCGGGTGAGTTGGGGGAAACTGGCTGATGTCCCCCTAATCTTGGGGGGGCTTCCCTTCTACCATGTTTTCCAGTGTTACTGACCTCCTAGACTTCCCCTTTCTAGCACCCACAGGTTGATCGGTCCGCTCCTCTCCCCCTCTCCAGGGCCAGCGCTGGCACATAGGCAGTGAGCCCTTCGGCCGCCCCTGGCAGTCGGGCGACGTGGTCGGCTGCATGATAGACTTCGTCGACAATAACATCATGTTCACCCTCAACGGAGAGATGCTGATCAGTGACTCGGGGTCAGAGCTGGCCTTCAAAGAAATCGAGATCGGGGACGGTGAGTTCGAAACCTCCCGAGTTTCCTTCCTCATTCATTCGGTGCAGGAGGGTAAAGCCGGAACGAGGGAAAGGAGGAGTCGGGATGGATGGGTTCCTTTGCCTAGCTGGAGCCAGGAAACAAGGATTGGGGATATTTCTTTGGTTGCTGAGTTCGCTGACGTGGGCCATCTCATTCAAGATGACCGGTGCGCAATCATCTTTGAGAGACAGGACATAAGAGATTGTTTACTCCTTGCTTTGGGGAGGATCTGTGAAGGGCGAGACGTGAGCATCAGGGACCCAAATGCCAGCCTTCTGGTATTCCAGGGAAGCGTGTGTTTGCTGGACTGGTGGAATTAGGGTAGCCATTACAACGTTCCCTCTAAGCTGTGGAGTCCTGTGAGCAGAGATTCTCGTTTCTGAGCCACTGGCATTAACATAGTGAGCAGGTGATTTGGCTACTGCATGAATTAGTTTGCTCTGGAGCCCTCCTTCCTGAAAGAAGACAGAAATGTGTGAGCCGGAGGCTAAAAAACTGTGAGCTGGCTCACACTAACTCAGCTTAGAGGGAACACTGGTAGCCAACCTCTAGGTGGTAACAGTGATGAAAACAACCAATGAAAATATATTCTGTGAGCAGAGATTTTTGTTTCTGAGCCACTGGCATTAACATTGTGAGCAGGTGATTTGGCTACTGCATGAATTAGCTTGCTCTGGAGCCCTCCTTTCTGAGCGAAGACAGAAATGTGTGAGCCAGAGGCTAAAAAACTGTGAGCCTGTTCACACTAACTCAGCTTAGAGGGAACACTGGTAGCCAACCTCTAGGTGGTAACAGTGATGAAAACAACCAATGAAAATATATTTAGACTGCCGTTCGGCAGTGAGTAGTGTTTCTTCAACAAGTCATAAAGATGCACGCGCGCACACAACGGAATTGGCATCTACTCCCGTTTCACATGACTGCTTTTTCTCAGTGTGCCGCGTAAGTCACATTAATTTACACGTTAACAATTTATGTATTTTATTTTTCGCATTTATATCCTGCCCATCCCGTAAACGGGCTCAGGGCAGATTACAACATTTTAATAAATACAATAACATTTAAAACACATTAAAACTTATAAAATCAGTAGCCATGCTTTTGCCGTAGGGAGGATCTGGCTCATTGATGTAACTACTAGGTATGGCCGGTTATCAGTAGGTGGGAGATCGCAACCTCGGGGTTGCAATTCTAATCTGTGAATTAACACTCAACATTCTACCCACTCCAATGAAACAGATTCCTTCCGTGCTCATGGGAAACGGGAGTATATGCAAATTCCGTTGTGCGTATGCGTACATCTTTATGACTTGTCGAAGAAACACTACTCACTGCAAAACAGCAGTCTAAATATATTTTCATAATACTACATCACGGTTGTTTTTATCATGGTTTGGATCCTTCCTGTGATCTCTCTGTTGTTTCTACAACCTCTAGGTGGTGGCTGGAAATTTCCTGGGATTACAGTTGATCTCCATGCAATAAAGAAGGCCAATGCTATGCTGGGGATTATTAGGAAGGGTACTGAAAACAGATCAGCCAATATCATAATGCCCCTATATAAATCAATGGTGCGACCTCATTTGGAATACTGTGTGCAGTTCTGGTCACCACACCTTAAAAAGGATATTATAGCTTTGGAAAAAGTGCAGAAAAGGACAACTCGAATGATAAAAGGGTTGGAACACTTTCCCTATGAGGAAAGGTTAAGGCGCTTAGGGCTCTTTAGCTTGGAGAAACGACGACTGAGGGGTGACATGATCGAGGTTTATAAGATTATGCGTGGGAAAGAGCAGGTAGAGAAAGAGGTACTTTTCTCCTTTTTTTCACAATGCAAGAACTCCTGGGCGCTACATGGGATTGCTGAGCCGTCGGGTTAGAACGGATAAAAGGAAGGACTTCTTCACCCAAAGAGTGATTAACGCATGGAATTCACTGCCACAGGAAGTGGTGGCGGCTACAAGCATGGACGGCTTCAAGAGGGAATTAGATAAGCATATGGAGCAGAGGTCCATCAGTGGCTATTAGCCACAAGGTGTAGATAGGGGCTCTGGGGCAAGTGATGCTCTGTCTTCTTGGTGCTTGGGGGGGCCAACAGTGGGAGGGCTTCTAATGTCCTGGCCCCACTGCTGGACCTCCCGATGGCACCTGGTATTTCTGGCCACTGTGTGACACAGAGTGTTGGACTGGATGGGCCTTTGGCCTGATCCAACATTGGCTTCTCTCCTAACAGTGGCCCTTTCCGCACCCTCCTTTTAATCCATGTTCACTGCTGTGTCCTCCAAGCAATTCTGCACTAAAATCGAATTCAGCCTTCTTTTTATTCTAGGTTGCCCCCCACCCACCCCCGTTCTGCACTAAAATCGAATTCAGCCTTCTTTTTATTCCGCGTTATTCTTCCGTCCTGCGTTACGTTACCTCCCTTCAGTGGTCGGCCCGGTTTCGGCCCGCTGTTGCCCAGGTTTTTTGGGTGCCATTGTGCCGCGGACTTCTATCACCTCGACTCGAACAATGGGAAAATCTGGAGTGGCAGGCAAATGCGGAAAGGATCAGTGATCAGTTCCCTCGGAGGACATGACTGCTTTGGAAGGTGGACTCTATGGCATTATAACCCATTGAAGTCTACCCCTCCCAAAACCCAGTTCTCCTTACATTCCACCCCCAGAACCTTCAGGTATTTCCCAACCCGGAGCTGGTAACCTTTAGTGGAATGCAGAGCTCCAAAATCCCAGTCCCCGTTATATGTGAACTCTGAGTGTATATCAATAATCAATAGTGTATATCAATAATGGGGAATTGTACACCCGCTTCTCCTTGCTTGAAAGTCTTCTAAAGGGGGAAGTTTCCTTTTGTGGTTACATTGAAGTTTAAATTGATGTTTGTGGCTGGTCCTACAAAAGGCCCATTAAGCAGCTGACATTCATAGACGCTCCAGTGTATATATTTGTTGATTGACCCATGGGGAGGTTGGCAACCATAGATAGGAACCAGGACCAATGTTCCCTCTAAGCTGAGTTAGTGTGAGCTAGCTCACAGTTTTTTAGCCTCCGGCTCACACATTTTTGTCTTAGCTCAGGCAGGATGGCTCCAGAGCAAGCTAATTTATGCAGAAGCCAAATTACTCGCTCACAACTTTAATGCCAGTAGCTCACAAAGTAGATTTTTTGTTCACAAGACTCCACAGCTTAGAGGGAACATTGACCAGGACCGCTGTGGTTTTTTAAAAATTCCCTCTCTCCGTCCCTCGCAGGCTTCATCCCGGTTTGCAGCCTGGGCCTATCCCAGGTCGGGCGGCTCAACTTAGGCCAGGACGTCAGCACCCTCCGCTACTTCACCATCTGCGGCCTGCAGGAAGGCTTCGAGCCCTTCGCCATCAACATGAAGCGGGACATCACCATGTGGTTCAGCAAGAGCCTGCCTCAATTTGCCTCGGTGCCTGCGGAGCACCCTCACTACGAGGTAAGTGCAGGGAAGGTGCTTGGGTACCAAGTCACGGGAGAGTAGTCTGGGGGCACGTTCGGGGAGGGGCGAAGCCACAGAGAACATCTGCCAAGGTTAGAGAGCCTAAAAGAACGTTCAGTAGGCCTCTGTATCAACGATACGAATTATTTCTCCTACATAATGGTCATCTCAGGTTGGGCACGGTGTGACGTAGGCGGGAAATTGCCTCAGCGTGTCCCCTCACCAGCACCTTTCCCCCTCATGAACCATTATTACAGATTGGTATATGTAGCGAAATTTGGGTTGCCAATCTCCAGGTGGTGGCTGGAGATCTTCTGGAATTACGACTGATCTCCACACGACAGAGGTCAGTTCACCTACGGAGAAGGACCGCTTTGTAGGGTGGACTCTGTGGCATTGTACGTTGCTGCGTTTCCCCCTCCCCTCCCCCAAACTCTGCCCTCCCCCAGGCTCCACCACCAAAATCTCTAGGTATTTCCCAATTTGGTGTTTCCAAACCTCATACACAGTTGCCAGCTCCTGGTTGGAACACTCCTGGAGACTAAGAGAAGAAGAAGAGAAGAGATTCGATTTATACCCCCAACCTTCACTACCCGAAGGAGCCTCAGAGCGGCTTACAATCTCCTTTCCCTTCCCCTCCCCACAACAGACACCTTGCGAGGTAGGCGGGGCTGAGAGAGCTCTCTTGAGGGCTGCCCTTGAGAAAACAGCTCCGAGAGAACTTGTGACTGACCCAAGGTCACACCAGCAGCTGCATGTGGAGGAAGAGAAGAAGAGATTGGATTTATACCCCAGCCTTCACTACCCGAAGGAGCCTCAGAGCGGCTGACAAACTCCTTTCCCTTTCCCTTCCCCTCCCCACAACAGACACCCTGTGAGGTAGGTGGGGCTGAGAGAGCTCTCTCGAGGGCTGCCCTTGAGAGAACAGCTCCGAGAGGGGGTGGGGCACATGCAACAAGCCCCACCCCCTGCTCCCAGCAGCCCTCAGAGCAAGAAGCAGCCAGGTAAGTTGCAAAGACCCCGCCCCCCCGGTCCAAAACAGTCCAGTGGCGCCTTTAAGACCAAGTTTTATTCAGGTACAAGCTCTTTTTTGCGTACAATGAAACGCACACAGAATTCTTCTATAGCTGAGATCTAGCTCTAATCTAGTCCTCATGTTCTCCTAATTGACAAAGGCAGTGCAGTTACCGGCACTCCTTACCCTTATTTATTGGTTGCTGAAGGTTCGAGACTGTCAGAATGGTTTGTACTGTTGAATGCAGGGCTATTTTTGGGCAGGAACGGAGTTCCGGCTGGCTCCTGAGTTGGCCACGCCCAACAGGAACTCATTAGCATAATAGGCCACACCTAACAGCAGACACTCATTAGGATTGGCTACATTAGGGGTGTGTGGCCTAACATGCAAAGGTGTTCCTGCTACAAAAAAAGCCCAGGGTTTTGACAACAAACAAGGTAAACAGAATAAGAAGCGAAAGGTGGGTGTGGTTGGATGAACACACTTCTGGTAACATGCGGGGTGTGGCCTAATATGCTAATGGTTTCTGCTGTTGGGTGTGGCCTATTATGCTAATGCGTTCCTGCTGGGCTTTTTCTACAAAAAAAAGCCCTGGTTGAATGATTCGTTTATAATCCAACTTGATCCTCTTGTTGTTGCTTGGTCGTGGTGTTTATCGTTGTAAATGATTGTTTAAAAACGAATTAAAAATATATTTTTAAAAAGTTGTTGCGAGCAAATTGTTGGATCTGTGTTTATATTCTCTGCTGGGTTGTGACCACTCACCCTTCTTTGTATTTCAATGGATATAATATATCGTTTTGAACATCATTGTGAATTGTAGACGGTCTTCCCTTGGTGGATATTGTTTGTGGCTACATTTCTACCCTAAGGGTTCCCTATTGTCTTTGGCAACCTCCAGGTGGGGGCTGGAGATCTCCTGGGATTACAACTGATCCCCAGGCAACAGAGATTAGTTCCCCTGGAGAAAAGGGCTGCTTCGGAAGGTGGCATTATATGGCATTATATTCCACTGAATTCCCTCCCCTCCCCAAACCCCGCCCTCCTCAGCCTCCGCCCACAGAATCTCCAGGTATTCCCCAACCTGGAACTGGCAACCCTACTTACGGAAGATCACCAAGAACAGGGAGAGGAGCTCACCCTCACACCAGCCCTCACCTGCCGTAACTCTGTGCTTCTCCCTTTTCCCTGGCAGGTGTCACGGATTGACGGCACCGTGGACAACCCGCCGTGCCTCAAGTTGACCCACCGGACTTTCGGCTCCCAGAACGCGATGGTGGAGCTCCTCTTCCTGCGCCTCAGCATGCCGGTCCAGTTCCACGAGAAGTTCAAGGTCATGGCAGGCACGACGCCCCTCACCCACGCCCTCACCATCCCTGAAGAAGACGTCAAGGATGTCGACCTGGACTCGGAGTTTGAGCAGCTGAAGAAGACCGCCAGCCGCAAAGAGGCCGAGGAGGCCGAGAAGGAGAAACAGGGCCCTCCTCCACCTGGTGCCCCGAAAGAGCCCCCCAAGGAACCGCCCAAAGTGGAGAATGAAAAGGACTCCTCCACAGAAAAGAGCAAGACCAAACGAGGGTGAGCGGTGTGAGGGGGTAAAGACCTATTTCCTTCCTTCCTTCCTTCCTTCCTTCCTTCCTTCCTTCCTTCCTTCCTTCCTTCCTTCCTTCCTT
>NW_015171619.1:37221-42586 GCF_001447785.1 Gekko japonicus
TCCCTCCCTCCCTCCTTCCCTCCTTCCCTCCTTCCCTCCTTCCTTCCTTCCTTCCTTCCTTCCTTCCTTCCTTCCCTATTTGTTTACTTATTTACTTATTCACAAAATCTGTATTCCTCCCTCACAAGGGCTGCCAAGGCGGCCAATGATTTAAAACATACCTGATAAAATTACGTTTAAAAAACTGCTAATAGCATCCCTTCTCGCCAACTCACATCATTACAACAGAGCTAAAATACATGCAAAACATAAAAACGTCGGCTAGGAAGGAGGGAACATTGAGGGAATGCCAAATGAAACAGACAAAAAATCTCCACAGCTGGCAGGCGATGACAACAGAAGAGGACGGATGCATCTCCCTGGGTTCCAGAACTTTGGTGCCACGACCGAGAAGGCCCCGTCCCAGCTTGTCGCCTGCCTGATCTCAGAAGGCGGGGGGCACCCAAAACAGGACCTTTGAATATGACCGTTGTAGTTGGGCAGGTTCATAAGGAATTAGTCCTCCTTGGGTCAGTCACAAGTTCTCTCAGAGCTGTTCTCTCACGAGCAGTTCTCAAAAGAGCTCTCTCAGCCCCGCCTACCTCACAGGGTGTCCATTGTGGGGAGGGGAAGGGAAAGGAGACTGTACGTTCGTCTGAGACTCCTTCGGGTAATGAAGCGCGGAGGGATAAATCCAATCTCCTCCTCATCCTGCTTCTTCTTCTTCTGGTATGTGGTCTCAATCCATATAGGCCTTTCTCTTCACAGATGTTGGCCACAGTCTGGAAAAGCTTCAGGAGCCTTTACAATAACTGAATAATATTATAAGAAGAACAAAGTTTGAGTCCGGTGGCACCTTTAAAGCCACCAGAACTTTATTCAAATTGTAACCTTTCATGTGCAAAGCACACTTCTTCAGACAAATAGAATTAGATCTCCTCAAGGGTTACTTACAGGAAAAAAGAGGGTGGGGAGGCCAGCCGTTAGTAGGGGCCGCTCGGAGCCAAGTTGCACATGCAGAGCTGAAATTGGATCAGGTGGCCGGTAAGATCAGTGGATAGCAGCAAATTAGCAAAATGTGTGAGTATGAAGCTAGAGTCTAGCAGTACCCCCAAGCAGGGGTCGTTTAGTAGAAAAAGAGATGCAGGAGCTCATTAGCATAATGTATTAGCATAACTTATTTGCATATGCCACACCCTCTGGCATCACCGGAAGTGTGTCAGAAGGCAACACCCACCACTCAGGCTCGACTGGACTGTTTTGGATTGCTACCTATTGGGAGGGGGGGGACACGTGCAGATCTGTCCTCGCAGAGGAGGGAGAGTGTGTACCTGAATAAAACTTGGTCTTAAAGCTGCTTAAAGAAGAAGAAGAGATTGGATTTATACCCAGCCCTTCACTACCCAAAGGAGTCTGAGACAGGCTTACAAACTCCTTCCCCTTCCCCTCCCCACAACAGACACCCTGTGAGGTCGGTGGGGCTGAGAGAGCTCTGACAGAGACGGCTCTTTTTCAAGGACAGTTCTTATCAGAACTACGGCTTGCCCAAGGCCATCCAGCCAGGTGCAAGTGGAGGAGTGGGGAATCAAACCCGGTTCTCCCAGATTAGAGTCCGAGCACTTAACCACTACACTACACAGGGGATGAGGGTGTTATTGAAGTATCCGGCATGTTCTCATTCCTGGCACACGCCGTCTTATGTCATGCCAGAGGGCACAGCGGAGGAAAAAGCAACACACTATAAGACATTCAAGGCTCGATTCATATTTCTTTTTATATGTTGATCAGTTCAGTCCCGTGCACGGCTGCTGGAAGTCAGTCCCACTGAGTTTCTTAGTGCTTGTCGCTAAAGAAGTGCTCCAAAGGCATAATATTTTGGACCGAGCACTTCCTGATCGCGCTTGCTCTTCCTGTCGTCTTCTCCAGCTTCCTGTTCAAAGCCAAGAAGGCGACCACGTTCATCACCCCGCCTCCTGTGGTGCCCACGGTGCCTCGCCTGGAAGAGGAGGTCGTCCCAGATAACCGAGACGATCCCGAGATCATCATGAACACCACAACGGTAGGGGGAACTTGGTTGTGGGGCGGGGCTTCCTCGTTCGAGAGAAGGGGGCATTCCACCTCTACCATGCGATACTAGGAAGCAGCAAAAAAAGGGGGGGGAAGCCAGTGTACAATACAAGAAGCACAAAAAGAAACACCACTGACTGAAAATGCACAAGTATATAATAAGTATACAGTAAGTATAATGTAAATCAATTGGCCAAGGTGCAGTGATGAAGCATAGTCTACAGTCTTTCCATGTGTCTTTCTCCAGCATAGAAGCAATATCAAAGTCCAAATTGAAGTACATGTCATCAAATTTTCTGAGCCATAAAAAGCCGACCCGTAATCCGGATGCCTGATGTCGCGTTTCGAATAATTCTTATTCAAGCATGGCTGTAATGGAACCCAATCTCAAAAGCTGGCATATACAAAGCCTAAAGGATCAGTCAAGGACCCATAATCCTCCTTGACTGAGGCATCTGGATTATGCGTCGGCTTTTTATGGCTCAGAAAATTTGATGACATGTACTTCAATTTTGCTTCTATGCTGGAGTAAGACACATGGAAAGACTGTAGACTATGCTTCATCACTGCACCTTGGCGAATTGATTTACATTATACTTGCTGTATACTTATTATATACTTGTGTATTTTCAGTCAGTGGTGTTTCTTTTTGTGCTTCATGCGATACTAGAAAGCAAGACCAAATTGAAGGCCCTTTCGAGTGGATCTGGTTTCACAGCCAAGGGGCTTGCTTCCCAATTTTTATTTCTTTATGCCCGTGCCTGGCGACCTCTGGCGACTCCTCCTGGGGCACGGAGGACATTCAGAGAAGTGGCTTGATAGCCTGCCCCTGCCCTCCCGGCCCCGGTATTCTCTGGAGGCCTCCTGTCCAAATACTTGACAGGGTCGTCCCTGCTCAGCTTCCAAGATCTGACAAGATCGGGATTTGCCCGGGCTATCCAGGTCAGGGTTGCTTGCTTCCCAATTTTGGATGGATGGACTTGAAGAAAAAACTCACACGGTTCCTTAGAAAAATTGACTTCTGAAATTGCATGCAGGGCTTCTGGTTTCCCCCCCCCCCCATATGCCCCCCAGAGAGTGACCCAGAATCGGCTGGTCCTCCCGAATATCAAGGAGGCCAGGCTGACGACAACCAGGGCCAGGGCTTTCTCGGTGGTGGCTCCACTCTGGTGGAATGAGCTCCCGGAGGAGATCAGGGCCCTGCGGGACCAGCTACACTTCCACAGGACCTGTAAAACGGAGCTCTTCCGCCAGGCCTTTGGAGCCGCCACCACCACTGACACCTGACAGAGACTTCATAAGAACAGCAGAAGAGCCCTCCTGGATCAGACCAGTGAGGGTTCCTCTAGTCCAGCATCCTGTCTCACACAGGGGCCAACCAGTTCCTCTGGAGGGCCAGCAACAGGGCAGAGAGGCCAAGGACTTCTCCTGAGAAGAACCTCAGAAGAGCCCTGCTGGATCAGACCAGTGAGGGTTCCTCTAGTCCAGCATCCTGTCTCACACAGTGGCCAGTCAGTTCCTCTGGAGGGCCAACAACAGGGCAGAGAGGCCGAGGCCTTTTCCTGATGTTGCCTCCTGCTTCTGGGATTCAGAGGATTAGTGCCTCTAAATGTGGAAGTTCCCCTCAGTCACCATGGCTAGTAGCCACTCATTGACTTATCCTCCATGAATCTCTCTAATCCCCTTTTCAAGGTCTTTATTCCTGTGGGCATCACGGCATCCTCTGGCAGCGAAGTCCACATTTTAATCTCTCTCTGTGTAAAGTAGTATTTCCTTGTGTCCGTCCTGAACCTACTGCCCATTGGCTTCATCGGATGCCCACAAGTTCTAGTATTTTGGAAGAGGGAGACAAAGTTCTCTTTGTCAGCTCTTTCCACCCCAGGCATTTGTATACCTCTATCATGTCCCCCTTTAGTTGTCTCTCTTCACAATGGAAAAGCCCCAGACTCTTCAGCCTTTCCTCCTGGGGAAGGGGCTCCAACCCCCTCATCATCTTGGTCGCCCTCCTCTACATTTTTCCCAGCTCTGCCATGTCCTTTTGGAAATACAGTGACCAGAACCGTACACAGTATTCCCAATGAGGCCGCACTATTGATCAATACAGAGGCACGACAATATTGGCCGTTTTATTCTTTCCTAATAAGCCCTAATTTCTCCTTCAAGTTTTCCTTCTTCCGTTCTTCTGTGAGAAGGGAGTTATTCCATTTGGCTTCACCTCCTGGGGCAGCCATTTTGTATTTGGCTTCACCTCCTGGGGCAGCCATTTTGTATTTGGCTTCACCTCCTGAGGCAGCCATTTTGTATTTGGCTCCACCTCCTGAGGCAGCCATTTTGTATTTGGCTTCACCCCCTGAGGCTAGGGGTACCAAGTACCTACCATGAATCGGCAGGGGGCACATGCTTTCCCACCAGAACATTCCTGCCTGTAACACACCTAAATTTAAATTTTTTTAAAAAATTCGTTTTAAAATGATCATTAACAACAATGAACATCAAAAGCATTAAACAAGCAACAACAAGAGATAAGGATCAAGTAGCCTCAAAAGTCTATTATGTAACAGTAAAAACTATTTTAACATTTTTGAACATTTATCAACCAATAATGAAGAAGATGAAGTGCCGGTAATTATGCTACCTCTGTCAGAAAAGCGAGTGTGAGGACTAGATTAGAACTGGATCTTAGATGCAGAAACTCATTCAAGATCTGGCAAGATGCAGGATTCACTAGACTTCAGCATTAAACTAGGAATGGAAAGATTCACAGCAAATCTCATTTTGAAGAACATACTTGATCTTCTTCGTGGTCTCTGTGCTTCACACCAATGGGATCTAGTGCGCCTGCGCTGGATCTGCCGGTGCCTAGCAAGCTCTCTTAAAAGGATTTTCGTGCCTGGCCCAACTGAGCATGCTCAGGAGCCCCAGTGAGCATGCCCAGAAGGGCAGGCACGGACATCCCGCCAGTTCTTTCCTTTAGCTTGGAGAAACAATGGCTGAGGGGTGACATGATCAAGGTTTATAAGATTATGCATGGGATAGAGCAGGTTGAGAAAGAAGTACTTTTCTCCCTTTCTCACAATACAAGAACACGAGAACACTCCATGAAATTGCTGAGCGGTCGGGTTAGAACAGATAAAAGGAAGTACTTCTTCACCCAAAGAGTGATTAATACATGGAATTCACTGCCACAGGAAGTGGTGGCGGCTACAAGCATGGACAGCTTCAAGAGGGAACTGGATAAACATATGGAGCAGAAGGCCATCAGTGGCTATTAGCCACAAGGTATAGATAGGAACTCACAGGCTGGGGCAAGTGATGCACT
>NW_015171619.1:46456-56734 GCF_001447785.1 Gekko japonicus
TACAAGTGGAAACGCTTCTGTTCCTTTCTGAACACTGACGCCTTTATGGCCACAACTGCTGGCCTCGATAAGGTTTTTACGTCCGTCTTATCACTGGCTGACTCGGGGCTTACCTTCTCCTCGTTGAAGTTTTACCTGGCCGCGTTATCGGCCTTTCATGTTCATGTGGATGGTTGCACCCTGTTTTCCCATCCCGTTACCAAACGTTTCCTGAAAGGTTTACTACGTTTGTACCCTCCAGTCAAAGCTCCAGCGGCTTTATGGGACCTTCCCTTGCTCTTGCGCCAGCTGACGATACGGCCCTTCGAACCCCTCGCCACCTGTCAGCTGAAGCTCTTGGCGTGGAAGACGGCATTCTTCGTCGCCGTCACCTCGGCCAGGCGAGTTGGTGAACTCCTGCCTTTCCGGCATGACTCGCCATACTTGTCCTTCCTCCTGGATGGTGTCCGCCTGGTGCCGGACATTTCATTTCTGCCCATCTGTAGTCGGAAGTCTTCCTCCCTGATTTTTATCCTGACCCAAAATCACAGGAAGACAGACTTATGCACACTCTAGACGTGAAGCGGGCCCTCCTCTTTTACCTGAGTAGGACACGCTTCACCAGGCAAACCTCTAAGCTGTTTGTCTCATACGCTACACCCCGTGTGGGCACCCCAATCACTGCCCAACATCTATCCAAGTGGATCGTAGGTCTGATAGAACTGTGTTACCTACTGGCGAAACAGCCGTTGCCAGGCCCGGTACGGGCTCCTTCCACCAGGGCTGTCGCTACTGCGTTCCTGAAGGGAGTACAGCTGCAAGACATTTGCAGAGCCGCAAATCTCCTGTGGCAGCCATTTTGGAGTGGCACTCATCACCCCCTCCCAAAGTTCACAAGGTGTCCACAGGCTCAAAAAGGTTGGGGACCCCTGCCTTAGAGAATCCTGGAGGCTTTGAAACCATCCCTGTTTATTATAATGATTTATTTCTTGCCTCTCTCTCTCTCTCTCTCTTTCTCCCCCCCCCCACCTTTGTAGTATTACTATTCAGTCCGGATCTTCGCAGGCCAAGAGCCCACCTGCGTCTGGGTGGGCTGGGTCACGCCCGACTACCACCAGCATGACGTGAATTTTGACCTCACCAAGGTGCGCAACGTCACCATCACCATGGGCGACGACAAGGGAAACATCCATGACAGGTGAGAGTGTTCGCCTCCTCTCCAACGCCTTGCAGCTCTGTTGAAAGGGGATTATGGGTAGGGTGGCCACCTCTGAGTTGGGAAATACCTGGAGATTTGGGGGTGGAGCCTGAGGAGGGTGGGGTTTGGGGAGGGGAGGGGCTTCATTGGAGGTCTAATGCCCTAGAGCCCGCCTTCCAAAGCAGCCATTTTCTCCAGGTTGAAAACCCAGATCTCCAGCCGCCACAGAGGTTGGCAACCATAATTATTCGGCTTATGTTTTCCTCACTGAAAGCACGGGAAGATTGAGCGAAGACTGGAGATGGGCTGTTGGGCCCTGGAAGGAGGAGAGATTTAGGGGGAGAAATTTAGGGCAAAAGGCTCTACATCTGACATTAGCACTACAGATAAGATTAGAATTTCAACAGCCAATCCACATGCAAAAGAACCTCCTCAGGAAAGCTCCTCCATTAGCATGTCACAGCCTGGGGAACTCCTACAAGATAATGACTCAGCCCTACCCCACCTTCCTGAGTAGATATAAATTACCTGCCTACCATTTTTCTTCTCCCCTTGACACAGAGAGTCCTCCATCTTTCTGTGTTATACCTCTGAGGATACCGAAGTAGTAACAAAAAAACTGTGCTGGAGTTTCGCTAATAAATTTGAAATATTAAGCAAAAAGATTTCATACAAAAGCCTGTACAATATTTGCCGTTCAACTTCATTCGCCCATGGAAAGGCTTTTCTAGAAACTGTTTCTACAATGTATTAGACCATCCTGAGGGATCCACGAAATTGTTGATGATGAATCAGTTGAAATGAAATAGAGAGACACCACATGTATACATCATTGTTCAGAAGAAGACTTGTGTCGAAATGGCAGAACATTCCGGAGATCACCGTCTTCACTTGCATTTGATATGTTATGCAAATATTGTACACTCTTTTGTATGAAATGTTTTTGATTCATATTTCAAATTTATTAGCGCAAACTCCTGCACAGTTCTTTGGTTGCTACTTCGGTCTGTTCAGGGACTGTGGCCATCAGTTTTAGACATACCTCTGAGGATGACGGTCACAGCTACTGACGAAACGTCAGGTCCTACAATGCCAAGACCATGGCCAGACAACCCGGAAAATCGACAACAACTAATGAACTCTGGCCGTGAAAGCCCTCGACAACATATTAGGTTTATATTGTTGTGATTTAATTAATTTTCTTGTTTTAGTGTTTTGTACAGTTTTTGTAAGTTTCCCTGAGACTGCTTTGCAGAGAGGGGGGGGCTATAAATCAAATAAATAAATAAATAAATTTAAGTACCTGAGGAAAGATGTCTTTGAGGGGTGCTTTCAGCCGTCTGTCTCTTCGACAGCGTCAAGCGGAGCAACTGCTACATGGTCTGGGGAGGGGATTTCGTCAGCAGTACCCAGCAGACCAGGGTCAGCACCGTGGACCTGGTGATCGGCTGCCTCGTCG
Organism: Gekko japonicus; assembly: GCF_001447785.1. Lineage (NCBI taxonomy): Eukaryota > Metazoa > Chordata > Lepidosauria > Squamata > Gekkonidae > Gekko > Gekko japonicus. The sequence continues at coordinate 49,093 of NW_015171619.1, forward strand.
ACCTGGCGATGGGACTGATGACCTTCACAGCCAACGGGAAGGAAGTCAACACCTTCTTCCAGGTGGGCAGAGATGGAAAGGCCGGACAGAAGGATGGAGGATGCTGTTCATATGCATCGGCCTAAAGCTGGGGTCCCCAACCAGTGTTCCCTCTAAGCTGAGTTAGTGTGAGCCAGCTCACGGTTTTCTAGCCTCCGGCTCACATGTTTTCATCTCAGCTCAGGAAGGAGGGCTCCAGAGCAATCTAATTGATGCAGGAGCCAAATCGCTCGCTCACAACTTTAATGCCAGGAGCCTACAAAGCAGAATTTTTGCTCACAAGACTCCACAGCTTAGAGGGAACATTGTCCCCAACCTTTTTGAGCCTGTGGGCACCTTTGGAATTTTGACACAGTATGTTGGGTGCTAATTGATGCAGGAGCCAAATCGCTCGCTCACAGCTTTAATGCCAGGAGCTCACAAAGCAGAATTTTTGCTCACAAGACTCCACAGCTTAGAGGGAACATTGTCCCCAACCTTTTTGAGCCTGTGGGCACCTTTGGAAGTTTGACGCAGTATGTTGGGTGCTAATTGATGCAGGAGCCAAACCGCTCGCTCACAACTTTAATGCCAGGAGCCTACAAAGCAGAATTTTTGCTCACAAGACTCCACAGCTTAGAGGGAACATTGTCCCCAACCTTTTTGAGCCTGTGGGCACCTTTGGAATTTTGACACAGTATGTTGGGTGCTAATTGATGCAGGAGCCAAACCGCTCGCTCACAGCTTTAATGCCAGGAGCTCACAAAGCAGAATTTTTGCTCACAAGACTCCACAGCTTAGAGGGAACATTGTCCCCAACCTTTTTGAGCCTGTGGGCACCTTTGGAATTCTGACACAGTATGTTGGGTGCTACTGGGAGCAGGGGGCGGGGCTTCTTGCATGTGCCCACCCCCTGGGCTCCTTACCGCCGGAGCGCCGCTCCTGTGTGCTCCCGCAGGAAATGACCCCTGGGCGGGAGAATGACATGAGCTGCTTTGGGTCCCCGTTGAGAAGAAAGGCAGGGTATGAACAAAGTAAATGAAATCAGTGTCCCGAGAGTTTCTAGCTCCGGTTGCCGAAAGAGTTGCCAATACTGGGTTGGGTACTGCCTGGAGATTTTGGGGGTGGAGCCTGAAGAGGACAGGGTTGGGGGAGGGGAGAGAGGTCAGCGGAAGAAGAAGACGAAGAAGAAGAGGAGACTGGATTCATACCCCGCCCCTCATTACCCAAAGGAGTCTCAGAGCGGCTCACAAACTCCTTTCCCTTCCCCTCCCCGCAACAGACACCCCATGAGCAGTGCTCCCCCTCTCAGCTGTGGAGTCCTGTGAGCAAAAACTCTACTCAGTGAGGTTACTGGCATTAAAGTTGTGAGCGAGCGATTTGGCTGCTGCGTGTATTAATTTGCTCTGGAGCCCTCCTTCCTGAGCTGAGCTGAAAACGTGTGAGCCGGAGGCTAGAAAACCGTGAGCTGGCTCACGCTAACTCAGCTTAGAGGGAACAGTGCCTGTGGACTGCTCTTGAGAGAACAGCTCTGGGAGAACCTGTGACTGACCTGGGGTCCCACCAGCAGCTGCATGTGGAGGAGTGGGGAATCAAACCCGGCTCTCCCAGATTGGAGTCCACGCTCCTAACCACTACACCAAACAGGGGTGTGATGCTGTAGACTCCGCCCTCCAAAGCAGCCATTTTCTCCAGGGGAACTGTTTCCTGCAGACTGGAGACCAGTGTTCCCTCTAAGCTGAGTTAGTGTGAGCTAGCTCACAATTTTTTAAACTCCAGCTCTCATATTTTTGTCTTCACTCTGGAAGGATGGCTCCAGAGCAATCTAATTTATGCAGTAGCCGAATCGCTCGCTCACAACTTTAACGCCAATAGCTCACAAAGTAGAATTTTTGCTCACAAGACTCCACAGCTTAGAGGGAACATTGCTGGAGACCTGTTGTAATTCCGGGAAAACTCCACCTGGGAATTGGCAACCCCTAGCCAACCCACCATGTGGCATGCAGGAGGTTTTTCCAGTGCCCTTTAAAGGGGAGAGAGACTGTATCGCTGAGAAGCCTTTTTTAAGACGACCAGCCTCTTTCTCTACGTTTCTATTGTGTTTTCTCGCATCCCATCCACCCAGGTGGAACCAAACACCAAGCTGTTCCCCGCCGTCTTCACCCTCCCAACGAGCCAGAACGTGATCCAGTTTGAACTGGGGAAGCTGAAGGTAAGAGGCACCCCCTCAAAAGGGTATGTGGCCTGGCAGAACAGCGGGAAAACTTGCAGACGGGTCTCTTGGAGTGATGCTCTTCTCTTTTTTCTTTTTTTTTAAATCAATAAAGGTTTATTCAAGGTTTTCAACTTGTAACAATGCAAGATTATAACAACAATATGATGAGAAGAGCAAAAGGAATAACAACAAACATTAGTTAGCATTATCTAAATACTTAAGGAGGTATCATTATGCTTATTAACATAACATCTATCTTGCTACTAACTACAGTTCATTGATGGGTTAGTAGCTTTACCCTATATGTTACGCTAAACAATTCTATATTCAGAAACAAAGCCAGTATTTATCATTAACAGAAGAGGGAACCACTTCCTTTTCTGAGAGAAACTGAATTACTGGAAACCGCTTACATACAAATGGCGTTTGATAATCCTCGCTAGTGTGATTTGCTATGCCATCCGCTATTTTCCCCATAATAAATTGCATCCAAAGCTTATCATAAAGGTAAATGTAAAGGTTCCCTTGCTCGAAAGCCAGTCGAGTCCGACTCTAGGGTTGCGGTGCTCATCTCCGTTTCAAAGCCGAAGAGCCAGCGCTGTCCGAAGACATTTCTGTGGTCATGTGGCCGGCATGACTAAACACCAAGGCGCATGGAACGCTGTTACCTTCACACTGAAGTGGTACCTATTGATCGACTTGCAATTTCTTGCTTTCGGACTGCTAGGTTGGCAGGAGCTGGAACTAGAGACGGGAGCTCACTCCGTCATGCGGCACACTCGGGTTTCGAACTGCTGAACTACCAACCTTCCACAGCCTGCAGTTCAGCGTCTTAACCACTTGAGCCACCGCAGCTCCATGTAAAACTTATCATACCACAGGTCTAATGACAGGCCTGAGACTGATTTCCATCTAGCGGCTACAGTAATTCTAGCTGCAGCCAGTAATAAAGAGATTGTTTCTGTCATCTGTTTTTGGGGAAGAACCTCCGGCCACACTTCAAGTAATATTAATTCAGGACCAAAAGGTATCGCCAGACCAGTTATCTGTCTGATGGCCGTTTGTTATGTCAACCCAGAATTTTTGGATACAGGGGCACTCCCACCAACAGTGCCAGAATGTCCCAGGAAGACCACAGTCTTTCCAGCATAGTGGGCTGGTTGTTCTATTTATGTTAAACAACCTTGCAGATGACGCTCTCTCTCTCTCTCTCTCTGCCTCCCCTGGCAGAACATCATGCCGATCTCGGCCGCCATGTTCCGCAGCGAGCGGAAGAACCCGGAGCCGCAGAGCCCGCCCCGGCTCGTCATCCAGATGCTGACCCCCATGACCTGGAGCCGCATGCCGAACGACTTCCTGCGGGTGGACGTGGGCCGCATCAGTGACCGGCACGGGTGGATGGTGGAGTGTACGGAACCGAATATCATGATGGCCCTCCACATCCCCGAAGAGAGTCGGTGGGTCCCCCGCAACCGACCCCCTGCGGGGACAGAGCTGAGGACCCCGAGTCCTGGCACACTGGGTGGTCTCTGTGAGTGGGTCTGCGTTTGCCTCCTTGGGGGAGGACATGGCAGACCTCTCATCAGTGACCTTGATTAGACAAGCTGCTTAGACAGAGTCAGGATTCAAAATGATCTAGAGAGGCTGGAGCAGTGGGCTGAGACAAATAAGATGAATGTCAATAGAGAGAAGTGCAAAGTCCCACACTTAGGTACAAAAAAAATCAAAGGCACAGATATAGAATGGGAGGGACTTGGCTTCACAGCAGCACGTGTGAAAGGGATCTGGGTGTTCTGGTTGATCACGAGCTAAACATGAGCCTTGCAGTGCGATGTGGCTGTGAAGAAAGCGAATGCAATCTTAGGATGCATTCACAGAACCACAGTGTCCAGATCACGGGAGGTGGTAGTTCTGCTCTATTCTGCGATGGCCAGGCCTCACCTGGTGTACCTTGTCCAGTTTTGGGCACCACATTTTAGGAAGGATGTTGAGAAGCTCGAGCGTGTCCAGAAGAGGGCAACCATGGTGGTGAGAGGGTTGGAATCTAAGTCTTATGAGGAAAGGCTGAAAGAGTTGGGTTTATTTAGCTTGGGAAAGAGAAGGCTTAGAGGGGACATGATGGCAGTCTTCAACTATCTGAAGGGCTGTCATGTAGCAGATGGAGCAGATCTATTCTCTCTTGCTCCGGATTGCAAGACTAGATCTAACGGGTGGAAATGACAAGGGAGTCGTTACTGGCTAAATATCAGGAGAAACTTCCTGACTGTAAGAGTGGTTGAGCAGTGGAACAGACTGCCTCGGGAGGTGGTGGAGGCTCCGCTGGACGTTTTCAAGCGGAGGCTGGACGACCATCTTTTGGTTCTGTTGTAGGGCTATCTTTCAGCTATGCTCCCGCAGAGTGCAGGTGGTTGGACTAGATGACCTGCAGGTTCCCTTCCAACTCTAACATTCTATGATTCTATATCCAAAACTGGATTTCCAGTTTGTTTTGTTATTGTGGTGGAACATGCCTGCTCTCGCCTGCAGGCTCTATTCCGCCCTGTCCTCCAAAGTTTCCAGAACAGTTGGAGAGGCTTATCTTTCTCTTCAGTAGCCCGCCACCTCCATCTGACCTTTGTAAGGAAGTGCCCACTGGGAGGGTCAGGGCTCCCAACTTCCCTTCCAAATTCTGAGGCCTTGCCTCTCTGTCTTCTGCTGCCCAGCTGGGTCACCACGCAGACGGTTTACGGCCTTGCATGCCCCTGCAGGAATAGCCACTGGCCCACTGCCTGCCTTTCCCCTGGTGCTCTTTTTAAGATAGCGTGTCCAAGACAGTGGAGGTCTAAGTGGTACAGAGAACCCCTGCCAGCATCAGAAGTTATAAGGGAAGGGCAGCACAGAAATTGAACCAAATAAATGTTCATAAGCACAGCAGCAGATTGAGCAAGAGATTCAAAAGAAATGGGTAGAACACAGATCCTCTGTCCCACTCTCTAGATATGCCCTATCAGATATTAAAATAGGACAGGCTCCTATAGCTTGGGAAGTTACATATCTCTACAGAGTTACCATTACCTTAAAGTTTGCTCCAGCTCTTTTGGTGAGTACATGGTCAATGGCTGACTTTCCAGTGGAGAGGTCTGTGAGTCTTCTCATGGACTCAGCGCCCAAATACAAGAGACCTCCTTCCTCCTGCAAGGAGTTTTTATCACCTCCCTTCCCCCCCCAACCAGGTCACCGTACCCCCTAATGTCAAGTCCTTTCCCGCCCACCTCTCCACCAGGTGCATCGACATCCTGGAGCTGTCCGAACGGCTGGAACTGCTGAAGTTCCACTCGCACACCCTGAAGCTGTACTGCGCCGTCTGCGCCCTGGGCAACAATCGGGTGGCGCACGCCCTGTGCAGCCACGTGGACGAGTCGCAGCTGCTGTACACCATCGAGAGCAACCACCTGCCAGGCCTTCTCCGCAGCGGCTACTATGACCTCCTGATCAGCATGCACCTGGAGTCGGCCAAGCGCTCCCGCCTCATGATGAACAGCGAGTTCATCGTCCCCATGACGGAGGAGACCAAGACCATTAAGCTCTTCCCGGACAGCAGCAAGAAACCCGGCTTGCCCGGCGTGGGCATGAGCGCTTGCTTGCGCCCTCCGCTGCACTTCTCGGACACCTGCTTCATCAGCACCAACTCCGAGCTGTACCAGCTGAGCCCGTCCATCCCCTTAGACTCCCTGAAGGTCAAGGCCATCGCCATGCTGACCGAGGCCGTCCAAGATGGCGGGCAGCACACCCGCGACCCCGTGGGGGGCAGCGTGGAGTTCCAGTTCGTGCCGGTCCTCAAGCTGACTTGCACCCTCCTCATCATGGGCGTCTTCGAGGACGAGGACGTCCGCCACATCCTCAAGATGATAGAGCCCAACGTGTTTAGCGAGTCCAAGGAGGAGGAGGAGGTGGCCGAGGCTGGCGGAGAGGGTGGGGAAGAAGGAGAAGAGCAGGCAGAGGAGGAGGAGGAGGAAGCAGCGGAGGAGGAGGAGGAGGACGAAGGGGCAGAGAAAGAGGCGGGAGGGGGGCAGAAGGAGGAAGCTGAGGAAGGCGAGACGCGGGAGCTGAAAGCCATCGAGGCCGGGGAGGCGGAAGCCAAGGAAGACGAGGAGGGACTGGAGGAAGGCCTGCTGCAGATGACCCTTCCCGAGTCTGTCAAGTTGCAGGTAAAGTGCCGGCTTCGCGGCTTCCCTTCCTGCTGTATTTATTTATTTTTCATATTTATACCCCGCCCTCCCCAGTGGGCTCAGGGCGGCTAACAAGGGCAGGCCATTAGCCATGCCATATATAAAACACATGAAAACATAATAAAACATCCAACATTAAAACCACAGTGCTCAATCCATTACTAATGTCCTAAGTCCAAGATGGTAACTCCACAGTTCCAGATGGTGCTCCCCTGATGCACGTGTCCAATGACGACGGCATCAGATCTTCTACCGTTTCCCGGTTCTTCCTCGGGCCTCGTCAATGCATCCTTTAAAATACATTGACGGTGGTGGTATAATGGGGCGGCGGCTCCCACTCAAAGGCCTGGCGGAAGAGCTCCGTCTTGCAGGCCCCCGGGAGCTCGTTCCACCAGGTAGGAGCCGCCACCGAGAAAGCCCTGGCCCTGGTCGCGGCTAGTTTAATGTCCTTGGGACCCGGGATGACCAACAAATTTTGGGTCCCTGACCTTAGTGCTCTTGGGGGAACATGTGGGGCAAGGCGGTCCCTCAGGTAGGCTGGACCCTGGCCATATAGGGCTTTATAGGGCTTTGTGTCCCTCCCCGATAATTCACCTAATCTTGGGGACTCTCCCCCGGTAGCTTCGCGGCCATTCCCAAACTCAGGGGCAAAGAGCGAGCAGTCCAGTTCCCAAAGAGTGGACTGTCCACGTACCTCACTTCTGAAAAGTGAATCAATGCGAATGCAGGCGACGGTGTGTTCCAGAGAGAGAGAGCAGGAGCCTTGTGCAGGCAGCATGGTTCCCGCCGCTAGATTTCATTTGAGAAGTGCCTGAAATTACTCAATTTGCGATAACAGGAAATATTAAGTGAGGGGGAGAGAGATACAAGGAACCGGGGGTGGGGGGCAGTTTGGTAATCTCACCCACAAAATCTCCCACTGCAGGATTCTTGAAGATCTCAGGGCTTTGAGCCCAGCGAGCCCCGGTCCGCCCTCTCTTTCCGCTCCGGCTACTCTCAATATTCCCTGCTTCCTGAAGCATATTTATTCCTCATCAGGCTGTTCCCGCCACTAGATTTTATTTGAGAAGTGCTTGAAATGGCTCAAATTGCGATACAGTAAATGACAAGTGTGTGTGTGGGGGGGATACCAGGAATCAAGGAGGCAGGGCAGTTTGGTAATCTCATCCACAAAATCTCCCACTGCAGGATTCTTGAAGGT
>NW_015171619.1:56766-67320 GCF_001447785.1 Gekko japonicus
ATATTCCCTGAAGCAGATCAGACAGACTCTGGAGAGGCAGGACTCCCCCCACCATGTTCATCTGGAAAAGCGTCTTATACCAAGTGTCTCTTCCCTGGTCCCCCAGCATCCCGTCTCTGGTGGTGGTCTGTGTGCATTCATGGCTCTCCCTCCCCCTCCTCTTCTCTGCAGATGTGCCACCTGCTGCAGTTCTTCTGCGACCGCGAGCTGCAGCACCGTGTGGAAGCCATCATCGCCTTCTCGGAGTGCTACATGGACAACCTGCAGACCAACCAGCGGAAGCGCTACAACACCCTGATGCTGGCGTTCACCATGTCGGCGGCGGAGACGGCGCGCCGCACCCGGGAGTTCCGCTCGCCTCCGCAGGAGCAGGTGTGCATGTGGGAGAGGGGGCAGAGGCTGGGGGGGGAGCGGCGTTCCTTGACAGCAACAGCTTCCCACACTCTCCCGGTTTCCAAATCAGATAATAGGTGTCATGGGGTAAAGGTAAAGGTTCCCTTGCTCGAAAGCCAGTCGAATCCGACTCTAGAGTTGCGGTAGTCATCTCCGTTTCAAAGCCGAAGAGCCAGCGCTGTCCGAAGACGTTTCCGTGGTCACGTGCCTGGCATGACTAGATGCCAAGGCGCACGGAACGCTGTTCCCTTCCCACTGAAGTGGTACCTATTTATCTACTTGCAATTTCTTGCTTTCAAACTGCTAGGTTGGCAGGAGCTGGAACTAGAGACGGGAGCTCACTCCGTCATGCGGCACACTCGGGTCTCGAACTGCTGAACTACTGACCTTCCACAGCCTGCAGTTCAGCGTCTTAACCACTTGAGCCACCACAACTCCACAATAGGTATCATGGAGCATCCAGCAAAAGACAAGGCTGGGGAGGGCCAAAGTCGGCCCCTTGTGTTAGTATTTTGACTCAGCAAAGCTGGATTGGGGTCCAGTGGCATCAGAATCTAGGCTCGAGTCCAGTAGCACCAGAATCTGAATTCGAGTCCAGTGTCACCAGATTCTAGTTTCGGGTCCAATGGCTCCAAAATCTAGTTTCGGGTCCAGTAGCACCAGAATCTATTTTCAAGTCCAGTAGCATCAGTATCCAACAGGGGCTGCGGTGGCTCAGAGGTTAAGACGCTGAGCTGCAGACCGGAAGGTCTGTAGTTTGGCAGTTCGGGACCCTGTCTCTGGCCCCAGTTCCTGCCAACCTTGCAGTTTGAAAGCAAGAAATTGCAAGTAGATAAATAGGTACCGCTTTGGTGGGAAGGTAACAGCATTCTGTGCACCTCGGCATTTAGTCATGCCGGCCACATGACCACGGAGAAGTCTTCAGACAGCGCTGGCTCTTCAGCTTGGAAACGGAGATGAGCACCGCCCCCTAGAGTCAGTATCTATTTGGGTCCAGTGACACCAAAATCTAGTTTCGAGTCCAATGGCACCAGAATCCAGTTTCAGGTCCAGTAGCAACAGAATCTAAATTTGAGTCCAGAGGCACCAGAATCTAGCCTGAGACCCTGGAGAGCCATGAAGTGGGGCTGTAGTTCAGTAGTAGAGCATCTGCTTGGCAGGCAGAAGGTCCCAGGTTCAATCCCCGGCATCTCCAGGTACAAAGCACCAGGCAGCAGGTGATGTGAAAGACCACAGCCTGAGATCCTGGAGAGCCATGAAGTAGGGCTGTAGCTCAGTGGTAGAGCATCTGCTTGGCAGGCAAAAAGCCCCAGGTTCAATCCCCGCCATCTCCAGTTAAAAGGACCTGGCAGGAGGTGATGGGAAAGACCTCCACCTGAGACCCTGGAGAGCTGTAAAGAGGGGCTGTGGCTCAGTGGCAGAGCCTCTGCCTGGCAGGCAGAAGGTCCCAGGTTCAATCCCCGGCATCTCTAGTTAAAAAGGACCAGGCAGGAGGTGATGGGAAAGACCTCCGCCTGAGACCCTGGAGAGCTACCGCCAGTCTTAGACAATACCGACCCCGCTGGACTGATTCAGTATAAGGCAGATTCATGTGGATACGTCTTGTCCAAAAGCATAGACCGTTTGCAATCTGTCCCCACCTCTTCCCAACAGATTAACATGCTCCTGCATTTTAAGAATGGCGCCGATGAGGAGGAATGCCCAGTGCCTGAAGAAATCCGGGACGAGCTGTTGGAGTTCCACGCCGACTTGCTGTCTCACTGTGGTAAGAAGCACCCATGCTTCTGTCCCGTTCTCCCCTGCCATCCACACTGACAGCCGATCCGCGCATTGTTGCGAGGCAGGTGCTGAATAGCAGAGCCCCACCTTCCTCTGCAACTCCATTACCCTGCTTTGACGATCCTATTCGTGTCTAGGGCAATAAAGGTTTTGAACTGAACTGATCCTATTAGTGTCGACGATTTTAACAGCAAGCTTCCTGGAAGGCCAGAAATCCTTGCAACTGGTATTTTATTATTGTTTTATTATTTAAAACATGTTAAAGCTGCCTTTCCGGTCCAATCAACGTTCTGGCTGCAGCATTCTGTACAAACTGTAGCTTCTGGTCAGTCTTCAAGGGCAGCCCTGTGTAGACCGCATTGCAGTAATCTAATCTAGATGTTACCAGGGCAAGCACCAGAGCTGAAGTCTTTCCTGCCCAGGAGTTTCCATAGTTGGCTCACTAGCCAAAATTAGTGAAAGGCACCCCAGGCCACTGTTTCCACTTGTTTATCCAACCGGAGGCCCGGGTCATAAAACCATAAGAAGAGCCCTGCTGGATCAGACCTGTGAGGGTCCACCTAGTCCAGCCTCCCGTCTCACACAGTGGCCAACCAGTTCCTCTGGAGGGCCAACAATAGGGCAGAGAGGCCGAGGCCTTCATATGAACTATAGAAGAGCCCTGCTGGATCAGACCTGTGAGGGTCCACCTAGTCCAGCCTCCCGTCTCACACAGTGGCCAACCAGTTCCTCTGGAGGGCCAACAGCAGGGCAGGGAGGCCGAGGCCTTCCCCTGATAAGAACATCAGAAGAGCCCTGCTGGATCAGACCTGTGAGGGTCCATCTAGTCCAGCAACCTGTCTAATACAGTGGCCAACCAGTTTTCTGGAGGGCCAACAACACAGCAGAGAGGCCGAGGCCTTCCCCTGAGAAGAACCTCAGAAGAGCCCTGCTGGATCAGACCAGTGAGGGTCCACCTAGTCCAGCCTCCCGTCTCACACAGTGGCCAACCAGTTCCTCTGGAGGGCCAACAGGAGGGCAGAGAGGCCGAGGCCTTCCCCTGACGTTGCCTCCTGGTATTCAGAGATTGGTTTTGCCATTTTCCCAACAGGCATCCAAGCGGAAGGAGAGGAGGAAGAGCAGGCGGAAGATCAGTCTTTCCATCGGAGGTTGATGAGCTTGGTGGAGAAGGTGGCGAGCTTCCGCAAGAAGAAGGAGGAGCTGGAAGAGGAACAGCCCCCTGAGGAGGAACCAACGCCCAGTGGGTGCAACAGGGCGGTTGGGAGAGAACAATGAAGGGGGGGGGGTTGTGTTATCTAGGGGCAGAGGGCTGTGGGTCAGGAGCCCAGCAAAATTGTGTTAGTCGCCCCCTCATCTAGACTAGAAGAGCCCTCAAAAACCTTCTTGTAAGAGATGGTGGGAGCATCCTCAGATGTCTGAGGTGGAACACTCTGGTGGTCATCACTTCTCCGGAGCATGGGGGAGTTGAATCAGTAGCAAAGAGACAGGGAAGGGCCTTAGGGACTGTGGTTTTAAGTCCATCTGGTTGATATGCTAGGCAAAACGAAAAATAAGAACATCAGAAGAGCGATTCTGGATTAGACCAGTGGTCCATCTAGTCCAGCATCCTGTCTCACTCAGCGGCCAGCCAGTTCCTCTGAATGGTCAATAACAGGGCAGAGAGGCCGAGGCCTTCATAAGAACCTCAGAAGAGCCCTGCTGGATCAGACCAGTGGTCCATCTAGTCCAGCATCCCGTCTCACACAGTGGCCAGCCGGTTCCTCCGGAGGTCCAACAACAGGGCAGAGAGACCAAGGCCTTCCCCTGATAAGAACATCAGAAGATACATGCTGGATCACACCATTGGTCCATCTTGTCCAACATCCTGTCTCACCCATTGGCTATCTAGTTCCTCTGGAGGGCCAACAACAGGGCATAGAGGCGAAGGCCTTTCCATGATAAGAACCTCAGAAGAGCCCTGCTGGATCAGACCAATGGTCTGTCTAGTCCAGCATCCTGTCTCACACAGTGGCCAACCAGTTCCTCTGGAGGGCCACCCACAGGGCTTAGAGGTTGAGGGTTGAGAGGCTGATGTTGCTTCCTGGCACTGGGATTTTAAAGGTTTACTGCCTCTTAACATGGTGGTTCCCCTCAGTTACCATGGTTAGTAGCCACTGATAGACCTCTCCTCGGTGAATCAATCTAATCCACTTTTAAAGCCGACTATGCAAAATGGCCATCCCTACATCTTCTGGTAATGAACCCCACGTTTTTCTCACTCTCTGTATAAGAAGTATTTCCTTTTGTCCGTCCTCAACCTACTGCCCATCAGCTTCACGGGATGCCCTCAAGGTCTAGTATTTCAAGCGAGGGAGAAACAGTTCTCTCTGTTGACTCTCTCCACCCCGTGCATAATTTTATAAACCTCTTATCATTTCCCTTCCTTGTCATCTCTTTTCTACACTGAAATCCTATCAAAGGTGGGTTAAGAAGAAAGATAAGGTTGTTATGTTGGGGAGTGGAACTGCTGCTAAGAGCCCCGCTGGATCACACAAAGGGTCCGTCTAGTTCAGCATCCCCAGGATGTTGTGTAGTTATTCCGGGTGGGCAGGGTGATTGTGTTCAGGGGTCGTTTCGTAGAAAAAGAGCTAGGGGAACTCATTAGCATAACTCATTAGCATATGCCACACCCCCTGACATCACCGGAAGTGTGTCATAAGGCCACACCCCCTGACATCACCAGAAGTGTGTCATAAGGCCACACCCCCTGACATCACCAGAAGTGTGTCATAAGGCCACACACCCCGCCCTCAACAGTCCCGGCCGCCGCCGCTGGCCTTGCAGCTCCACTGCCGAGCCCCATGAGGGGCCCAGTGGTGGACCTGCAAGGCCGGCGGGAGTGCAAGGAAGCCCCGCGAAGGCCCTCCCTGGCCCCAGGCAGGCAGGGTTGGTGAGAGGCAGGGAGGAAGCAACTTACCCCCCCTCTTCTCCTGCCTCCTCCTGGCTGAATGAGGGCCGGAAGCGGGGCGGCCGGAAGCAGGGGGCGGGGCTTCGTCATGTGCCCCGCCCCCCCGTACCTTACCCGGGGGAACTGCGATCCCCCCCGAAATGACCTCTGATTGTGTTTGTCTACTATTTCCCGTTCTCCCCAATCTCTCAGGCACTCTGCAAGAGTTGATCTCCCACACCATGGTTCACTGGGCCAAGGAATCCTTCATCCAAAGCCCGGAGCTGGTGCGGGTGATGTTCAGCCTCCTCCACCGGCAGTACGACGGCCTCGGGGAGTTAATCCGCGCCCTGCCCAAGGCTTACACGATCAACGCCAACTCCGTGGAAGACACCATGAGCTTGCTGGAAAGCCTGGGTCAGATCCGGTCGCTGCTCATCGTCCAGATGGGGCCCGAGGAGGAGAATCTGATGATACAGAGTATCGGGTACGTGCCCCCACCCCGCTGCCTCCTCCAATCCAGACCCTGGGACCTCCCCTGAATTTCGGCCCTCCGTCCTTCTCCACCTGTAGCAGCCTGAATAGCCCACTTTGGCCTGAGTGTATCAAGGTTTATGAGCTAAGCAGGCTTGGCCACAGAGCCATCGCCACCAGGGGTGGATTTGGGGGCAATGCCCCCCCCACAAATGACTGCTGCCCCCTAGGTCAAAAATTAAAAAAACAGGGGGGACTTTTATTTATTTATTTATCAGATTTATACCACGCCCTCCCCGCAAGCAGGCTCAGGGCAGGGTATAAATTTTAACATTTTTAAAATGTAAGATGCGTGTCGGTGTTCCAAAATGACCCCAGGCACAGTCAGGGAAGCTTCAGTCTTATTTTCCTTTTTTTTCCGGGCTGAAAAATAAATCGGTTCTTACATTTTTTAAAAAAATGATATTAAAATGGCAAAAACCAGAGGTCATTTCGGGGGGGATCGCAGTTCCCCTGGGTGAGGTACAGGGGGCGGGGCACATGACGAAGCCCCGCCCCCTGCTTCCGGCCGCCCTGCTTCCGGCCCTCATTCAGCCAGGAGGAGGCAGGAGAAGAGGGAGCAATCGTGTGACCGGGACCTAAATTTGTTTGTTTGTTTGTAGGAACATTATGAACAACAAAGTTTTCTACCAGCACCCTAACCTGATGAGAGCGCTGGGCATGCACGAGACCGTCATGGAGGTGATGGTGAATGTCCTGGGAGGAGGAGATTCAAAGGTGAGGGAGCTGGCAAATTTGCAAATGGATGGCGACCCCCTCCCCCCACCGACTCCAGACTGATTCAAGTGGCCGAAGATGCAATGGAACCTCTTCTTCCTCTGGTCCAGGATCCTGTCCCATGCGCGGCTAGACTGGCTCTTTGTGGGTCTCTGTTGCACCACCAGCTTCATGCTCCACGTTTTAAATGTTGCTTTGGCCTCAGCTGCCACCACTAGGACCTTCACTCTGTGAGTGAAGGTTAAGCTGCGGCAGCCATTTTGTGGCTGGTTCCACTGCCTGTGGCAGCCATTTTGTAGCTGGTTCTGCTGCCCGTGGCAGCCATTTTGTAGCTGCTTCCGCACCCTGTGGCAGCCATTCTGTGGCTGGTTCCGCTCCCTGTGGCAGCCATTCTGTGGCTGGTTCCGCTCCCTGTGGCAGCCATTTTTTGGCTGCTTCCGCTCCCTGTGGCAGCCATTTCCTGGCTGTGGCCACCAGGCTGTGTCAAAACTCCAAAGGTGCCCACAGGATCAAAAAAAGGTTGGGGACTCCTGCTCTAACTTTTCTTGTAAGGGTTTGATAATGTATATGTCAGATCTTAACCTTCTGGGTGGAGCTGGAAATTCCTTAACCATTTCGGGGCACGCTTTGAGTGTCCTGCTTCAGGTGGAGGATGGAGGTAAACATGTGCAGCTTTGGGAGGTTTTCTTTCCTGGGCTTCCACATGTAGCAAATTCCTGGGCTGTAGTGCATCAGGAAATAACCCCTAGCTATGTTGATTTCCTGGTCTGTCATAGGCTTGCTTTAAACCACGCTGCTAGCGAGGAAGAAGAAGTTTACACTGTGTGATGTTACATGTGCCCAGCATCAGGGCCCACAGTCACTCTGGGCTCCAGGATTTCATGGTATCCCAGAATAGCATTCCATTCCCTTATCATTCAGGGAAAAGTGTAGAGGGTTTGTCGTCCTTATGTCCCTCGTAGGAGTGTAGAATGTACTTTAAACATAGGGTAGAGTGGTGGCTCAAGTGGTTAAGACGCTGAACTGCAGGCTGTGGAAGGTCGGTAGTTCAGCAGTTCGAGACCCGGGTTGCCGTATGACGGAGTGAGCTCCCGTCTCTAGTTCCAGCTCCTGCCAACCTAGCAGTTCGAAAGCAAGGAATTGCAAGTAGATCAATAGGTACCACTTCAGTGGGAAGGGAACAGCGTTCCGTGCGCCTTGGTGTTTAGTCATGCCGGCCACATGACCACGGAAACGTCTTCGGACAGCGCTGGCTCTTCGGCTTGGAAACGGAGATGAGCACCGCAACCCTAGAGTCGGACTCGACTGGCTTTCGAGCAAGGGAAACCTTTACCTTTACCTTTAGAGTGAATTTATGTTTGAGAACGGAATGGATGTACCCTTTTCTAAATACCAGACCCTGGCCTCCTTAGCTTATCTTATAAAATATGTGCTTTGTATCTTTTCTGGATGCCGGCTCGTTAGTGGGACTTGGGCTGCGATCGCCCACCCTAAATAATCCACTTTCGATCCACTTTCAGTGCACTTTCCAACTGGATCTTTCCCATTTACACAATAGAATCCAGTTGGAAAGGGCATTGAAAGTGGATTATTTAGGGTATCATAGCCTTGGGCACTCCGACGAGCTCGCATCAGACTGATCATTCTAAATAAACTTTGACACAGAGAGTACTCCATCTTTCTGTGTCATACCTCTGAGGATGCCAGTCACAGTTACTGGAGAAACGTCAGGTTCTACAATGCCAAGACCACGGCCAGACAACCCGGGAAATCTACAGCAACTAATAAACTTTGCATGCTTTCTTAGCCAAAGCCTCGAGTGAATCCTTTTCTCTCCCAAATTAGATTCAGAGAAGGTGGTGGTGGTTCGTACTAGAGTCTTGAAAAACGCGCCTAACACAGCACGCAGGCATGCTATCATCGCATGCACGGTAGCATTGTAGCAGCCCCTTTTAAAATGAATCGGCGGGCACACGTAACATCCCGGTGGCAAGTTCTTGCTTTTCCAGCATCCTGTTTGGATAAAGCCAAGAAAGCAAGCGTCTCAGGCCAGCCGTGAGAGAGACAGGGTAAGACTCAACAAGGCGGGCAACCCGCCAAGGTTTAAGGGAATCTCTCTGACCCCGCCCCTCTCCCCCAACCCCTTGAGTGAATCCTTTTCTCTCCCAGATTAGACTCGGAGAAGGGTGGTGGTGGTTTGTACTAGAGTCTTGAAAAAGTCCCCTAACACAGCACACAGGCATGCTATCATCGCATGCACGGTAGCATTGTAGCAGCCCCTTTTAAAATGAATCAGCGGGCACACGTAACATCCTGGTGGCAAGTTCTTGCTTTTCCAGCATCCTGTTTGGATAAAGCCAAGAAAGCAAGCGTCTCAGGCCAGCTGTAAGAGAGAGACAGGGTAAAACTCGACAAGGCGGGCAACCAGCCAAGGTTTAAGGGAATCTCTCTGACCCCGCCCCTCTCCCCCAACCAGGAGATCCGCTTCCCTAAGATGGTGACCAACTGCTGCCGTTTCCTGTGCTACTTCTGCCGTATCAGCCGCCAGAACCAGCGCTCCATGTTCGACCACCTCAGCTATCTGCTAGAGAACAGCGGAATTGGGCTAGGTGAGCCGGCACGGTTAGGAAGGCTGCGGGCTGGAGGTGGATCGCAGCGAGGGCGAAAAAGCACCCCCCTCCTCCAGAAAAGGAAAGAAAAAATCACGCCCGTCTTTTAAATGTGGATTTTTAAGAATTAACGTTTTTTGACATTCTTGATCTAGACGTTCAAAACTTTCGCTGCCCTTTAACAAAAGGTGAGCCGGCACGGTTAGGAAGGCTGCAGGCTGGGGGTGAATCGCAGCGTGGGCGAAAAAGCACCCCCCCTCCTCCAAAAAAGAAAAGAAAAAAACACGCCCCTGTTTTAAATGTGGATTTTTAAGAATTCACGTTTTTTGACATTATTGATCTGGACGTTCCAAACTTTCCCTGCCCTTTAACAAAGACAAGTAACGGGAGTTCCTGGACGGGCTGAACCTCTGAAGGTAGGGTTGCCAGGTGGCCCCAGGGGGCGGGGAAACCCCCGCTCGATAGGCCCGTTCCCCGCTGGCCCGGATTGGGCCGCCGGGGGGGAACCCCGCCCCCAAAGTGTGAGACGTGCCCGGCGTGAAGACGTCACCCGGAGGTGACATCATCACATCGGGCACGTTGCGGGGGGGGGGGCGCTCTATCATTCGAGGGAAAACTCTATGGTTTCCCCTCGAATGGTTGTGGCCCCGCCACCAACGTGCCCGATCCGATGACGTCACTTCTGGGCGATGTAATCGTGGTGCACGCAAATCACGCACAAGAATATTCCCAGGGAGCTCCGGGACTCCCCCCCACTAAATTGTGAGTAACACTTGGCAACCCTATCTGAGGGTGCGAATGAGTTCGACTGCTCCCCTTTTTAAAAAAAGGAAATGGGCTTCCTTAGTCCAACTAGGCTGTATGCCTGGGGCCCCCAACATGGTGCCCATCGCCACCACAGTGCCCATGGACACCTCTCTCGGCGCCCGCCAAGTGTTTTGAGAAAGTGGGCAGGACCAGGTGGGGTTTTGCCCAGCAAGACTTCCGATTGGCCACTGAAGATTTGATTGGCTGTGCAGATTTTTTAAAAACGTTGCTTTGGCAGCAGCGGCCACCACAGCACAAGGATCTTCACTCTATGCCTGAAGGTAAGCCGTGGCAGCCATTTTGTGGCTGGCTCCGCCTCCTGCGGTAGCCATTTTGTGGCAGCCATTTTGTGATTGCGCCCGCCGTGCTGTGTCGGAATCCCAGAAGTGACCGTGGGCTCAAAAAGGTTGGAGGCCCCTGCTCTGCGCCTTGGGCTTCAAACGCTGCCCGTTGACCATTCCCTTTGCTCCTCTAGGCATGCGTGGGTCCACTCCCTTGGATGTGGCAGCCGCTTCCGTGATCGATAACAACGAGTTGGCGCTGGCCCTGCAGGAGCAAGATCTGGAGAAGGTAATTTGCGGGGGGGGGAGAGTAGCAAAAGAAAGGGTGGGGGCAGTATGGACCGTATGGACCAGGCCTGGATTGAGTAAGCTCCTTGTAGGGAACTTAGAAGGTTCAGCTGCTAGAACATAGAACAAAATACATTTATTCAGGGGTCATTTCCTGCGGGAACACACAGGAGCGGAGCTCCGGCGGTAAGGAGCCCAGGGGGCAGGCACATGCAACAAG
>NW_015171619.1:68262-84319 GCF_001447785.1 Gekko japonicus
CTGAGTCAAGATAGGTGGGAGGAGGGCGGCTTTGCCTCAGTTTCTGTTTTAATCGATTGGCAGTAGTGGCCCTCAAAGACGTCCAAAGGAAAAGTGACTGGAATCCTGTCAGGAATTGGCTGTCGGTCTGAGGGACGTAAGAACATAAGAGAAGCCATGTTGGATCAGACCAATGGCCCATCCAGTCCAACACTCTGTCACACAGTGGCCAAAAACACCAGGTGCCGCCGGGAGGTCCACCAGCGAGGCCAGTCGAGCAGTTTTTCTACAACACCACACTTGCTCTCACACAATCTCATGTCCTATTGTTCGCCTCAAGGAAGCTTCTAGAATCCCCACTGGAGAAAGTCGTCCCCTCGGTTTTTCCTCCTGGCTTTTCTGAGGTAGTAGTTGAGATCCTTCTGCTTTTAGGAGGGAAAAAGCGCCAAGGGGTTCTCCCCCCCCCTTATCTCAGTATAACTGGCTGAATCGAGATAGGTGGGAGGAGGGCGGCTTTGCCTCAGTTTCTGTTTTAATCGATTGACAATAATACCAATGACACTCAAAGGAAGCCCAAAGGAAAAGTGACTGGAATCCTGTCAGGAGCTGGCTGTTGGTCTGAGGGACGTAAGAACATAAGAGAAGCCATGTTGGATCAGCCAGTGGCCCATCCAGACCAACACTCTGTGTCACACAGTGGCCAAAACCCAGGTGCCATCAGGAGGTCCACCAGCGGGGCCAGAACTCCAGAAGACCTCCTCCTGTTGCCCTCCAAGCACCAAGAAGACAGAGCATCACCGCCCCAGACAGAATGTTCTGTCTATACCTTGTGGCTAATAGCCACTCATGGACCTCTGCTCCATGTAAGAATATAAGAGAAGCCATGTTGGATCAGGCCAGTGGCCCATCCAGTCCAACACTCTGTGTCACACAGTGGCCAAAACCCAGGTGCCATCAGGAGGTCCACCAGCAGAGCCAGAACTCCAGACGCCCTCTCACTGTTGCCCCCCCCCCAAGCACCAAGAAGTGTAGGAGAGTCAATCTGAAGTAGGTGATCTGGTTAGAATTTTCTCTATTTATGGGTGATTCAGAGTTGAAAGGGTAGAACAGAAAAACAGGGATCAGCAACCTTTATTTCCTGAGTACCGAAAACCCCATAATGTCTACTCATGAATATGCGATAATGCTATTGGCAATGGGGGTGGGTGGGTAGAGGGACTACGATTGCTGTTGGCCAGGCAGACTTGGTGGGTGGGAGGACAACCATCGCTATTGGCCAAGCACACTTATTGATTGGAGAGACAATGATTGCTATTGGCCACACACACTTGTTGGGTGGGGGGACAACTAGGGGTCATTTCCTGCAGGAGCGCACAGGAGTGGAGCTCCAGCAGTAAAGAGCCCAGGGGGCGGGCACAGGCAACAAGCCCCACCCCCTGCTCCCAGCAGCCCTCAGTCAGAGCAAGAAGCAGCCAGGTAAGTTGCAGAGCCGGCCCCCCGGTCCAAAACAGTCCAGTGGCACCTTTAAGACCAAGTTTTGTTCAAGTATAAGCTCTCCCTCCTCTGCGAGGACAGATCTGCACGTTCCCCCTCCCCCAATAACTAGCAATCCAAAACAGTCCAATGGAGCCTGAGCGGTGGGTGTTGCCTTCTGACACACTTCCGGTGATGTCAGGGGGTGTGGCATATGCAAATGAGTTATGCTAATGAGCCCCTGCACCTCTTTTTCTACGAAATGACCCCTGGGGACAATGATTGCTATCGGCCAGGCACACTTGGTGAGTGGAGGGACGCTGTTTTTGTTTTTTTTAAGAGGACGCTTCTTCCTGCCTCCCCTGCTTTTCAGCTTGTTTCCTGGCTCACGCAGTTCCCTCTTTCTACCCTCCCTGCCCTCCTCTCTCCCCCCAGGGGAGAGCGTGGAAGAGAACGCCAACGTGGTGGTACGGTTGTTGATCCGACGTCCCGAGTGCTTCGGCCCTGCCCTACGGGGCGAGGGTGGCAACGGCCTGCTTGCGGCCATAGAGGAGGCCATCCAGATCTCCCAGGATCCTGCCCGGGATGGGCCCACTGTCAAGAAGGATCGCCGTCGGGAGCTGTGCGTGAGGCTGGGGAGGCACCTTTGAGGGGCGGTGGGACATGCCGCCTTATATGGGCCTGGGGTGTGTGCAGAGATAAAGTAAGACGCATCCCATGGATATAGACCGGGGGTCCCCAACACAGTCCCCGTGGGCACCGTGGCGCTCTCCAATACCTTTCCTGGTGCCCACCGAATGCTTTTAGAAAGGGAGCGGGATAGGTGGGGCTTTTGCCCAGCCAGGCTTCTGATAGGCCGTGTAGATTAAAAGGCATCCTGTTAAACAGTACTTCTTGCCCGAAATGTTGAAGAGTTGCTATTGGAGTTATGGATTCAGGTAGGGCTGGCCGTGTTGGTCTGAAGCAATAGAACAAAGCGTGAGCCCAGGGGCACCTTTTAAGACCAACAAAGATTTATTCCTGGTATAAGTTGTCATATGCAAGCACACTTCCGCCGATACCTCCTCAATCGTGTGTGTGCCTGGCCCTTCCTGACAAGAACCCCCACACCCTATAAGTAATGGTTGAGAAGATTCTTTTCCACTGTATCTGAGGAAGTGTGCTTACACACGAAAGCTTATACCAGGAATAAAACTTTGCTGGTCTTAAAGGTGCCCCCGGACTCAAACTTTGTTCTATCCGAGTTATAGATAACATATGGGCAGGCGGGCCCATAACTACAGTAGCACAGCCCCACAAGGGGGCACAGGCCCACAAGGTGGCACAGCCCCACAAGAATTTCTCCTGTAAATGCTTTTTCCAATAATTCTAAAAGATTTTTTAAAAGGCAAACACTCCTGTAAGCACAACGGGGTGCTGTAGTTGACTAAATCCTGCACTGAGCAAAGGGGTTGGAGTAGGTGACCTCTAGGACCCCTTCTAACTCTGTGTCAAGAAACTGGTCTCCTTTAAGAGAGTTTTTCTGCCCAAAGCGTAGCTTTCTGGACTATAGAAGTCATCACCCCCACCTGCCGGCTTGTTATCAGAATTGTTGCTTAGGCTGGCAGACGTGATTAAATTGCAGCGGCTGAGAACTGTCATCTAAAGCGGCCGACAGCTTGCAATTTAGGGATCTATCCCGGTCACAGCTTTCTATGGGCTAACTGGCTTTTCCTTCTGCACTGAGAACGTCAGCCCCACCAGATGAAAATTTGCCCCACAAGCAAGGGTAGCAATTCTAGCCAACTACCCCATCTGTTTTGGGAATGAGACTGTGGTGACCAACACACTTTGCTCCTTGGCTACATGTTCACACATTTCCCGATGCATGTTCCCGCCCTTTCTTTTATTTTTTTTCTTCGTTTTGGGGCCAGACCCCCATTTTCTGCTCCCCCACGGTCCCTATGCTTTGCTGCATGATTCCCTAATGTTCCCCCTTCCCCTTCCCCTCCCCTTCCCTCTTCTCTCTCTCTCTGCCAGGTTTGGGGGAGAGGAAGCCCACGAGGAGAACCGGGTGCATTTGGGCAACGCGATCATGTCCTTCTACGCGGCACTCATCGACTTGCTGGGGCGCTGTGCCCCCGAGATGCATGTAAGCACCGCCCCACGCACACACACCCCCACGGAGGAAAACACGCCCGCCTCCCCACGAAAGCCTGCATGATTTTGGCACTGGTGCACTTCACCCAGCACTGCCCCACCACCATGCCCGGTTTCCAGCTAGCCGTCTCCCTCCGTCACCTTTCCTCCTGAGCTGGTCAGGTTCCTCCCCGTCCGGTTCACGCCGCTTCCTTCTTTTGCCTCTTCCCTGAACAGCTCATCCAGGCCGGGAAGGGCGAAGCTCTCCGGATCAGAGCCATCTTGCGCTCCTTGGTGCCCCTGGAGGACCTTGTTGGAGTCATCAGCCTCCCGCTGCAAATCCCCGCCTTTGGCAAAGGTACGTAGGCAGAACAAGGGGGAAATTATGGGACAAACATGGAGGGCCAGTTATCAAAAACAAAACGAACACTGCGAATGCAATTCGCGAGCCTAATAGCAATGCCTTTAAATGAATATTCTGAAATACGGAATGAGTGTACATTCTTAAGTTTGGTATAGTGGTTAAGTGCATGGACTCTAATCTGGGAGAACCGGATTTGATTCCCCACTCCTCCTCATGCAGCTGCTGGTGTGACCTTGGGCAAGTAGTTCTGTCTGAGCTGTCCTTGAAAAAGAGCCGTTTCTTTCAAGAGTTCTCTCAGCCCCACCTACCTCACAGGGTGTCTGTGGTGGGGAGGGGAAGGGAAAGGAGTTTGTGAGCCGCTCTGAGACTCCTTCGGGTAGTGAAAGGCGGGGCATAAATCCAATTTCTTCTCTTCTTCTTCGTGGCTGGTGTCTCCTCCTGCAGCCAGTTTGGTGTAGTGGTTAAGTGCACAGACTCTAATCTGGGAGAACCAGGTTTGATTCCCCACTCCTCCACTTGCACCTGCTGACATGACCTTGGGTCAGTCACAAGTTCTGGCACAGCTCTCCTTGAAAAAGAGCAGTTTGTGTCAGAGTTCTCTCAGCCCCACCCACCTCCCAGGGTGTCTGTTGTGGGGAGGGGAAGGGAAAGGAGTTTGTAAGCCGCTCTGAGACTCCAAGTGAAGGGCGGGGTATAAATCCAATCTCTTCTTTTACTGAACCAGAAAATGGGCTTTGAGGTCAGAGATGTTGAATGTTCTTTATTAATCATCCTGGTCTCACAAACACCAGCAGGGCCTGTGAGGAGATTTTGACTGCCTTAAGGAAAGAGCCACAGGTAGCCATCACCATACACAGCAAAGAAAGGATGAAGGGTCTTGCCACAGAAGGAGGCTCCAGAGAACTCATAGAGAAGGGCTACTGTGTCGGCATTGAAAAAGGAGACTCGCCCCCCCTCATAGTTCAAGCAGAGTCGGATCTTCTTGAGCTCCCCACTAAGGGTCAGGGGAGGGTCAGTGCCCTTTACGAAAGCCTTGTACTGGCCCTTCCACTTCCCCACAGCCCAGACCCCTTCCTCAAGAGTCAAAGTGCCACTGCCCCTCACAGGCTTTCTGGCCACCCCCACAGCCCAGCCTTCCCCAAATCCCAAAATGATTTCCCAGAAATGGCAACCTGCTGTGAATCCCTCACGACCCAGCACAAAGCCATAGCGTTTCTCAGGATCTTTAAATAAGTCTTGAGCTGTACTTTGCCATTTCATGCTTTTCCAGTCATCAGATAGGACAAGACGGGAACTAGCTGAGGCTGGATCCAGAGTCACTTTTGCTGTTGTGAAGATATGAGATGACAGAAGAGATGGAGAATCAGGTAGGAGATTGGTTTACTCTCAGAAGATAAACTAAACACATCAACATACAAGCTCGAACACCTCCTGGGGAAAACCCACCCTGGAACAGTCCTGTTTATAAAACGATTGCTGTTTATAAAACGATTGTCCTCGGCAAGGACCGAGGATTCCCCACAGAAGCCCAGCCAACAGGGCCTGCCCTGAAGGCCTATTGCCCAGACATGGCCAGGCTCCAGCAATTTGGCTCCAAGAACCTAGGTTTAGGGTGGAGAACCTCTATAGATCCAACTGGAGGTGGCATGGTCATGAGAGTAATGGTGGGATCTGAAATGAGAGGGTGGGTCTGGTCCCTGGGCCACTCCTTAAGAGCCTCTATCCTGAGCAGCCTGGGATGGGTGAATGACAGGAAAGTGGGAAGGAGGTGCACAGGCTGGAGAACTCTCCTGGGAGGCGATCCTGTTCACAAAGGAAACTCCTGAATAAAAGGAACCGTTGAGCTTCATCTCTGAGTTGGAGTCCCCTTACAAACAGCTGGGGAGGGTCATGGAAGTGTCATTACCACCCAGCCTGCTGTTCCCTCCAAAGCCCAGTGTCCATTGTTGGAAATAGGATTTTGGACTGAGTAGGGCTTATGATGTTCTCAGGTTAAGAGGCTCATATTCAAAATGAGTTACTGCTTCCCCATTCCTCTCTCCCACTATTTATAACTAACCCATTTCTGATTCTCACGTTCCTAGGATGGAACTCTTGAATGTCAATGAAACACAAACAGAAAACCTCCTGACAAGTCCCTCTCCATCTTGTGAATTCTGTTCTCCCTCAGGCTTCAAAATTTACCTCTTAGCTTCGGAAATGCCCAAGTCAGAGTTCCTAGAGAAACAGAAGAAACAGAGAATAAACATCAAACCACTGTAATGATAGAGTCTCTATCAGGTAACAAGAATAGCAATTCCTAAAAGTAGAACAAAGTTTGAGACTCGTGGCACTTTAAGACCTTTAAGTTTTATTCAAGGTACTAGAAATAAGGCCCGTTGTGGAAATAAATACAACGGGAGCTAGAAAGAGGCTCTGGGAGAGTGCTCTGGCTTTGGGCAAACAGTGTCAGTCTGCTTTTAAAACATGAACCTGGGACCTGCACACCACCAGAATACAGCAGGTTCCATATGCAACTGACATTCCAACTGCCTTGCGGGGGGGGGGGGAGTTTGAGGTGTGGAATGGTGAAGTCCAATCAGCTTCCATATGCAAAAGACCAGGTTGTCGCAGCAGTTGTGGTGTGGGCGGGACCCGGGCTTTGCCTTCTGATTGGTGGCGATATATGCTGAGGAGCAGTGCCATCAGCCATACTCTAAGGGAGTGCATTTTAGAATTAGAACTTTTGCACCCACTATTCAATTATATATAAGGAGAGATTCCTTGTTCCCGTGGATCTCTCCGGATTATACTTTCCCAGCTTCAGCTGGAGTGTGGTGGGATTCCCTTCCTCGGAGTTTTTCAAGGGAAGGTTTAGGCAGGCGTCTTTTGGCTGCAGGAGCTTAATGGGGATGGCCCCCTGGGAGGGGAATCACATCTCTCATGGTATGTTTCCCCCTGGGCAGCGTAACTCCATTATCTTTCCTTCTAGTAGCTTTGTGTCCTCGGTCTCCTTTGTTGAGAACAGTTGCTTTCACACACGTCAACAATCCTTGGGTGGTATGCGGGGAGTGTGTTTCCAGTGGCAGCCAGGAACATACCTATGCTTGTAGCATGCAAGCTCTACTAACTGAGTCCCAGACCCATCGATGCCTCAGCCGAATTGGGGCATCTCGTGATGTACCTTTCTTTGCCTACCTTTCTGATGGTTAGATTCAACACCTTAGAGACCAACAAGATTTTCAGGAATTGAAGCTTCCTTCGTCAGATACTAGTAGGAAAGGAAATCTCTGAATCTTTATATCGTAGACTCAGAGAATTGGAAGGGGCCATTCAGGCCATCTAGTCCAACCCACTGCTCAGTGCAGGATTAGACCAGAGCATCCTTGACAAGTGTTTGTCACCACCTCCCTAGGCAGCTGAACCCACTGTTGCACAACTCTTACTTTCAAAACGTTTTTCCTAATATCCTGCCAGTACCTTCCCGCCCTTAATTTAAACCCATTCTTGTGAGTTCTGTCCTCTGTTGCTAACAGGAACAGCTCCCTGTCCTCCTCCAAGCAACAGCCCTTCAGATACTTAAAGAGAGCCATAATGTCCCCCCTCAACCTCCTCTTCTCCAGACTTAACATTCCCAAGTCCCTCGACCTTTCCTCATGGGGCTTGGTCTCCAGGCCCCCGATCATCCTCGTCGCTCTCCTCTGCACCCGCTCCATTCTGTCAACATCCTTTTTGAAGT
Source organism: Gekko japonicus (assembly GCF_001447785.1). Classification (NCBI taxonomy): domain Eukaryota; kingdom Metazoa; phylum Chordata; class Lepidosauria; order Squamata; family Gekkonidae; genus Gekko; species Gekko japonicus. Next base: position 75,915 of record NW_015171619.1, read on the forward strand.
GAGGCCTCCAGAACTGCACACAATACTCCAGGTGCGGCCTGACCAATGTAGTGTACAGCGGGACTATGCAATCTTGCAATTTGGATGTGATGCCTCTGTTGACACACCCCAAGATCGCTTTAGCCTTTTTTGTTGCTGCATCACACTGGCTGCTCATATTTAACTTACAGTCCACCCGTACCTCAAGATCTTGTTCACACGCACACTGCTAACCCAGAAGGGTATCCCCCACCCGGTATGCGTGTTCCTCGTTTCTGTTACCCAGATGTAGAACTCGGCACTTCTCCTTCTTAAATTGCACCTTGTTCACATCCGCCCAGTCCGAAGGTGGAAGGGGTCTTGTAAAGAATGATTGTAAAGGAGGCAGAGGAATGTGATGTAATCGGCTTAATTGGAGCAGAGGGGAAATGCTCGGGGGCGGAAAATTAACATCTGTAGTGAGATAAGAATCCTGTGTCCGTATTCAGCCCTGGGAGGATCCGTTCTTCTGAACTTGCGAATTAGCTCGAGTTCACCCATCTCACGTTGTAATCTCCCCTTGAAGCTACCTTTCCGGCGGCCGCACTTCTCCCTGACCCGCCTTCCCCTTTCCTCTCCCGTCTCAGGCTGCCTTCAGCACCACCGAGATGGCGCTGGCCCTGAACCAAAAAAACGCTACCTGTGCCTGGCCCTGCTGCCCCTCATCACCAAGTGCGCCCCTCTGTTCGCCGGCACCGAGCACCGGGCCATCATGGTGGACTCCATGCTGCACACCATCTATCGCCTCTCGCGTGGGCGTTCCCTCACCAAAGCTCAGCGGGACGTGATCGAGGAATGCCTGATGGCCCTTTGCAGGTACTGGGCAGGGAGGCAACGTTAGGGTGGGAGGGAGGACTGTCAAATCTGAGTTGGGAGATTCCCGGAGCTCCGGGGTGGGTGTTGGTGGAGCCTGGGGAGGGCGGAGTTTGGGGAGGGGAGGGACCTCAGTGTCACAGGCTGGGGTGCCAGTCAAAGGGAGTCCAGAACAGGCCGTGGTCAGGAGCCAAGAAGACAGTGCAAAGTCCATAGCCAAGCCGGGGTCAGGAGCCAGGAACGCAGAGCCAAGTCCAAAGCCAGGGGGTCCGAAGGTCTGGGTGCAAGAGCCGAGCCAGAGTGGATGCTAGCAGCACGAAGGATCCAGAGTGGATGCAGAGCAGCACAAAATTTGTGACGCTGTTGTTCCCCAGGTTTTTGAATTAAAAACGAGTCTGGCTCGCCACCTAGTGGTGCCACAATGCTAAAAGAGCTAGGACTTGTGGCTGCCAGACAATCTTGGGATCTCCTGGCTATTCTACAGACAGCGGCATGCGATCATTATTAATTCCATTAGGACTGCCAATAAATAAAAACTAAATCTAATGCCGTCCTTGACAAAACTGCCTTCAGCTGCCTCCTGAAGAAAGAAGGCGAGGGGGCAGGGCGCCCCTCCCTGGGGAGGTTGTTCCATAATTGCAGGGCGGCCACCGAAAAGACCCTGTCTCGTGTGCCCGTTAGAAGAGCTTCCTTGACTAGTGGGACATTCAGGAGGGTCCCTTCCTGTGATCCTAATTCCCAGGGGTCACTTTGTAGAAAAAGAGGTGCAGGAGCTCATTAGCATAACTCATTAGCATAACTTATTTGCATATGCCACACTCCCTGACATCACTGGCAGTGTTTCAGGAGGCAACACCCACCGCTCAGGCTCCACTGGACTGTTTTGGATTGCTGGCTATTGGGGGTGGGGGAATGTGCAGATCTGTTCTCACAGAGGAGGGAGAGCTTGTACCTGAATAAAACTTGGTCTTAAAGGTGCCACTGGACTGTTTTGGACCGGGGACCTGGGGGGAGGGCTCTGCAGCTTACCTGGCTGCTTCTTGCTCTGACTGAGGGCTGCTGGGAGTAGGGGGTGGGGCTTGTTGCATGTGCCTGCCCCCTGGGCTCTTTACTGCCAGAGCTCTGCTCCTGTGCGCTCCTGCAGGAAATGACCCCTGCTAATTCCTAAGCAGGAACGTATCGGAGATACCCCAGTCCCAAGCTATGTAGGGCTTCTTGTCTAGGCCTTGGGTGGGCACCGTTAGTCCCAGCCAGTTCTGTGGGCTACTTCTTCCTTCCCAGAATGCTTTGCTGGGCCTTTCCAGACCCTTCTCCTTCTTTCTCCCAGGTACATTCGCCCCTCTATGCTTCAGCACCTCCTGCGCCGGCTGGTGTTTGACGTCCCCATTCTCAACGAGTTTGCCAAGATGTCCCTCAAGGTGAGCGACAGAGCATGAGGCTGTATCTCCTCACAGGGAGGATGGGGAAAACCTTGCTTTTGAGGGCAAGAGTGTCTGTCTTTTGCGGTAGCAGCCAGCTTTCTTGTGAGCTGAGCCACTCTCCTTCCTTTCTCAGCTCCTGACCAATCATTACGAGCGTTGCTGGAAGTATTACTGCCTTCCCACTGGCTGGGCTAACTACGGGGTCACCTCTGAGGAGGAGCTGCATCTCACCCGTAAGCTCTTCTGGGGCATCTTCGAGTCCTTGTCCCACAAGGTGAGCACCATACTTATCGCTTTAACCATTTTTATCCCACACGTCTTGTCGGGATGGAATACGTGGCTCTTCCGTCCCCCAGTTTATGCCCTTAGCAGCTCTGTGAGGTAAGCCGGGGTGAGAAAGAGAGAGAGAGACTGTACCAAGTTCTCCCAGTGAGCTTTATGGCTATGGATTTGAGTCAGATCTCTCAGGTCCGAATCTAACCACTGCCCGTTTGGTGTAGTAGTTAGGAGCGCGGACTCTGGGAGAACCGAGTTTGATCCCCCCACTCCTCCACATGCAGCTGCTGGAGTGACCTTGGGTCAGTCACAAGTTCTCTCAGGACTGTTCTCTCAAGGGCAGTCCTCAAAAGAGCTCTCTGAGCCGAGTTAGTGTGCGCTAGCTCACAGTTTTTTAGCTCACAATGTTCCCTCTAAGCTGTGGAGTCTTGTGAGCGAAAATTCTACTTTGTGAGCTGCTAGCATTAAAGTTGTGAGCGAGCAGCTTGGCTACTGCATAAATTAGTTTGCTCTGGAGCCATCCTTCCTGGGCCAAGACAAAAATGTGTGAGCCGGAGGCTAAAAACCTGTGAGCTAGCTCACACTAACTCACCTTAGAGAGAACACTGCTCACAACTCCTCCTCTTCTTCTTCTTCTTTCCTGACCAGATGGGAATTGAGACCCCTGAGGAATAAGGTGCCCATGTTTTAGAAGGTGTCAGAGCTTTCAGTGTCCTTGAAGATATGGCTGCCTCTGTAGACCCTAATTCAGCAATCCCCAACATGGTGCCCGTGGGCATTCCCCTGCCCGCCGACACCTTTCCTGGCCCCCACAATTTTTTTTAGAAAGTAGGCAGGGTCTAGAGGGGCTTTTGCCCAGCTAGGCTTCTGCATGGCCATTGGAGCTCTGATTGTCTGTGCAAATTCAAAAATCATTCCTTTGGCAGCAGCTGCCGCCACAGCTAGAGATGTAAAATTTCCAGAAATTTTGAAGTTTGGAAAAAAAAACAGTTTTCCCCCTTTTTGGGGGGGCAGCAGAAATTTTTGGGAAAATGGGGGAAAATGCTACATTAGCACTTCTTTTTTCTTTTCCAGATTGAAAGTCATTCTGTCACTTTAGGAACATAAAATATTACTATGGACATTTTTACTTGGCATGAAATTATCACAACTAGCCTATTAAAAACCTAGTGTATCCAAAGAATTATTACAAACAGAATACCCACCCACATGCAAAAACAAAACTGAAACCTTTTTCTTTTCTTGTGACAATGGCACCTCCTAAAGGAAGAAATGCATCTTGTTCTTGCATTGGAGAGTTCAGTTTGTAACCTAGGACTTGCTTGCCCTCAGTGCACAGAAATTAGATCAACCTGATACCATACATATTTTTTAGAAATGATTTGGAAGATATTTGAACACCTTGTCTTGAAATATTTTATTCATCATGTTAAAATAAAACGTTCCATAATCATTTTTTTCCCTTTTCTTTTTTCAGTTTTTCAGAAAAAAAACCAAAAAAGGCTCCAGGAAAAAAACGGGAAAAAAAAGTTTTCCGGGTTTTTTCTGGGCCTTCACATCTCTAGCCACAGCACAAGGCTCTTCACTGTGTGACTGAAAGTAAGCTGCTTGCTGTTGGCAGAGTAATTAACACAGTAATGGTCCACAACCCGACTCTATCCATTGATCATGCTGTGCACCACAGGAGGTCGCCATCTTTGTTCCTTTGCTCTCACCTGCTCGTGCCCAAGAGCCTCTGGCGATCTTTCTACCTTTAATCAGAGCTGTGCTTAATCTGGGCCCATAACCCCTGTTGGCAGAGTAATGAACACAGCAACGGTGCACGACCTGATTAGAGAGTAGATAAAGGTTTGTTTAGGAAATAACATACTTGATAGTAAAGAGGAGAGACAGAGGTAGGGTCCTAACTGCATCTCTAGCTGAGAGAGAGGGTAAGACTAAGTGTGGAGCTTCCGAGAAGAAGCAGGAAATTGCCCTGAGGGTAGTAATCTGGAGACAGACAAAGAATGACACTTAAAAGGAGAGAAGGTGTTGACCTTCCTATCCTATCTAATTGCCCTCTTGCTGCCCCATTCAAGGTCTACTTCTCTACTTCTTTGTACAACAGACATTGTCTTTTCCAATACCGACAAGCAAAGAAATATTTCTCAACAATATGTTCATTTTTGAAAGCCTCCTGCTGAGCAGAGCTTCTGCCTGAAATATTGACGAGTTCTGCTAGGGTCACGCATGACCTCCCTCCTCCCTGGCATTTTGTGGTTGGCTTCTCATCTTGTGGCAGCCATTTTATGGTTGGTTCCACCTCCTGGGGCAGCCAGTTTGTGATCACATCCACCACCCTGTGTCAGAGTTCCAAAGGGGGAGAGCTAGCTGTGGTGTAGTGGTTCAGAGTGGCGGACTCTAATCTGGGAGAGCCGGGTTTGATTCCCCACTCCTCCACATGGAGCCAGCTGGGTGACTTTGGGTCACTCACAAGTTCTCTCAGAGCTGTTCTCTCAAGAGCAGTTCTCAAAAGAGCTCTCTCAACCCCACCTACCTCACAGGGTGTCTTTTGTGGGGAGAGGAAGGGAAGGTGATTGTAAGCCGCTCTGAGACTCCAAGCGAAGGGCGGGGTATAAATCCAACTCTTCTTCATTTTCTTCTTCATCGTCAGTAATGTGGAGACATCACATCCGGCGCACCAGAAGTGATGTCACTGGATAGCCAGTGACAGAGGCCTAGGCCTCCCTCGGCTGCTGGTAAATCCCCCCACCGGCCAGCTAGGGGCAGGGCATCTCTCACACTCAGTGGGTGGCTGGCCACCCTGGCTCTGGCATCACCGGACTCAAAAATCAGGAGTTTTATGGATCAGATACAGTCTCCTTGTTCCCTCTGCCAGGAGGGCCACAGGTCCAAGGAAGAAATTGCAGACTGTGGAGATTCCAGGGCTGAGGCTCTCTGTAGTTCAGGGGACTTGTTGTTGCACAAATCCTCTTATCCAGGGGTCTTGTTGTAGAAAAAGAGCTGCCGGAGCTCATTAGCATAACTCATTAGCATAACTTATTTGCATATGCCACGCCCCCTGACATCACCGGAAGTGACAGAAGGCCACACCCCCTGACATCACCGGAAGTGTGTCAGAAGGCCCGGCTACTTACCCTCCTGCTTCATCCTCATTCCCAAACGGAATGAGGATCGAAGCAGAGGGCGGGGTAAAGAAGGGGCGGGGCTTCACCACGTGACCGCCCCGCCCCCTAGAGGTTCTCTTCCGGAGCTCCGTACCTGAGAGCTCCCCCCCGACTAGAGCCCTGCTCTTATCACCTAACCCTAACCCTCCATTCCCTCCTGCTTTGCACCCAGTGGGCACCTGACTGCTAAGTCATGAAGAAATAGCTTGGGAGCCTGTCATCCGGGGGGGCATTTGAATGTGATTATTTCTCTTCCTTAGTGAACCTTTTGTTTTCCTTCCTGTCTCTACTTCTTCCCCTGCCGGTGCCCAGAAATTTGACTCTGAACTGTACAAGCTCGCCATGCCCTGCCTGTGTGCCATCGCAGGCGCAATCCCACCTGACTATGTGGATGCGAGCTACTCCTCCAAGACAGAGAAGAAAGCCTCTGTGGACGCTGAAGGAAACTTTGACCCCAAGCCTATCGAGACCCTCAAGTGGGTGACTTTTGCAGTGCATCCGTGTGGGGGTAGATTGGGAGATTGCCACTTGCATGCATGGAATTTATGTCTGGGGGCAGTGTTAAGATTTTGGGGAGGGGAATCGCAACTTCCTTTTTAAAACAAAGTAAATAAGACTCAGGTAATGGATGATTTCTGTTTGCAACTCCAATAATTATATTGCATATCTTCTATTACCATCTATAGGGATATGTAAGAATCAGGGTTTAGAGGACTGCATTTTATCACCTTTTCTTTAATCCTTGGTCAGTCTGCTGTGTTTTCATAAGTGGTGTGTGCTTTTTATTTTCTTGCTAAACTTTTCATTTTCAAAAGCCGAGCCGAGACAAGCTGAGGAAATACTAACTGAACCCCACTGGGTGCTGGTAGGCAATCCCACCCCAATGATGTATGTGCCCATAGTTAGGGATAATAAACTATGTAAGCCGCTCAGAGACCCCGCGGGAGGGGTTCGAGCGGGATATAAGCTGAATGTAAATAAAATAAATAAATAAAAATGTGGATAGTCTGAGCTCCCACCTTAAACCCCTGTTCAGTCCTTGTGTACCAGGAACAGAAAGGAAAGGGGGCTTTCTCCCCTAAAGCATGCAACTAAACATGTAATTCCCCTCAGTAGTGAGTGCAAAAGGCAAGGGACATGCACAGATGAAACTAAACCTTTAGTGGCAGAAGGGTGCCCGAGCACTAACCTTCAGGCTCAAACCCAAAAAGGAAAATTGGTTAGCTGGTGGCAGTGAAAATACCTAGATCTATATCTATCTGTCTGTCTGTCTGTCTGTCTATCTATATCTAGATAGATAGATAGATAGATAGATAGATAGATAGATAGATAGAAGATAGATAGATAGATAGATAGATAGATAGATAGATAGATAGATAGACAGACAGATAGATCTATCAAGAGAGAATTATGTAGTAGAGGAAGGCAAGGTTTGCTGGGCAGGAGACCCAGGACAGCTGTGTACCTTTCTCACTCCCAAAATGTACAGAAATGACCATGTGTGAGCCACATCTCCTCACATTATCACCATCATCATACAGCCTTGCGTGTAATGGTATAGCCAGTAGATCCTAAGACTGTCTGGCAGCCAGAAGTTCTAGCTCTTTTAGCATTATGGACCACTAGGTGGTGAGCTAGACTTGTTTTTAAGGCATGGGGCGTTTCAGAGGTGGTTTGCCATTGCCTGCCTCTGTGTCAGGACCCTGGTATCCCTTGGCGGTCGCCCTTCCAAATACTAGCCAAGGCCAACTCCGCTTAGCTTCCGAGATCTGACGAGATCGGGCTAGCCTTGGCTATCTAGATCAGAAGGATATGGTCCTCCCACTTCCCCCTCCTCACGTAGCCCCTTACTTTCCAGGTCCTTTCGTAATAGATAACAAGCTTTTACATACTATACTGGTGATTTGCGATGGAAAACCCATTCACTTGGCTTCCTGCTAGGGTGAGGTCTAACTGAGGACTCGTACTTCTGTTTCATATAGGGGCAGAGAATGTCTCTAATGAAAAAGGTTTCCCTTTCTGCTGGCTGATCTTTCAAAAGGCCTTTTCCTCTCTTCTCACACACAGCGTCATAATTCCCGAGAAGCTGGACTCGTTTATCAACAAGTATGCCGAGTACACTCACGAGAAGTGGGCCTTTGACAAGGTAAGGGAGTCTCCGTGGACCTCCTTGGGGCTGATGTGATTTTAGATGTATGTTCTGTCCTGGCATAGACTCCAGATTCCCAGTTCGGAGTGCAGCAAAACAAAGAGCTCTCCTTGATCTCCCCATTTGCAGATTCAGAATAACTGGACGTTCGGAGAAACGTACGACGAGGAGGCCAAGACCAACCCCATGTTGCGCCCCTATAAAACGTTCTCAGAAAAGGTAAACACATCCATGCTTCCTTCCCTGTCCAGCCTAAAAGCAGGGTCACGCTGCATGGCTGCAAAGTCCAAATGGGAACCGGAGGGAAAAATTCACCCACGTCTGAGACGTGACAGATCTCGAAACCCTAGGTTGAATTCCAAGGATATGCAGATTTCAGTTTCTAAAATTCCATTTGGTGCTACCAAGCTTTATGAAAGACTCCTTGTGTTATGTATTGAGCCTAAGCCATCCCTGAATATGGACCTTGGACTGGGTGAGCTTGCTCCCCAAGAACAATAGCTGACCAGGATCCTGGAACTGACCTATAGATAAGCAGTGTAATGTAAATAGCCTATCCTA
>NW_015171619.1:84719-89665 GCF_001447785.1 Gekko japonicus
GCATCCCTTGCCTCAGACCGAGAGTTCCTTCCTAAACCTTATGGCTAATAGCCACCGATGGACCTCTGCTCCAGATGTTTATCTAATTCCCTCTTGAAGCCGTCCATGCTTGTAGCCGCCGCTACCTCCTGTGGCAGTGGATTCCACGTGTTAACCACCCTTTGGGTGGAGAAGGACTCCCTTTTATCTGTTCTAACTTGACTGCTCAGCAATTTCATGGAGTGCCCACGAGTTCTTGTATTGTGAAAATGGAAGAAAAGTACCTCTTCCTCTACCTGCTCTGTCCCATGCATAATCTTATAAACCTCGATCATGTCACCCCTCAGCCGTCGTTTCTCCAAGCTAAAGAGCCCCAAGCGTCACGTCAGGGGTCACCAGCGTGGCATCCGTAGGCACCGTGCTGCCAGCCGTCACCTTTCCAGGAGCCCACCAAGTGTTTATAGAAAGTGGGCAGGGCCAGGTTGGCCTCTTCCCAGCAGGGCTTCTGATTGGCCACTGGAGATCCAGTCGGCTGTGCAGATTAAAATCACGTGTCGGCCCCGCTGCCACCACAGTGTTAGTTTTACTCCCTTGCTCGCTCCTTTTTCCCCAGCGTATCTTTTTCTAAATTACCCCTCTTCTCCTTTGCAGTTGGGTTCCTTCTGTGTTTCAGTTTAGTTTATCGTAATTAGCCATTCGCCGTTACAAAATTACGAAACACAAATTGTGAACGAGCTATAGGTTAGAGTCAGGATATGCAAAAATACCAGAGATCAGTAACAAAATATGACTAATTTAAGACGGTAGGCTAAATAATGCCCCTTTCCGATGCCACCGTGGAATGTATATTCGTTCCAACAAGGGCAAATAATGAAACTTTGTAAGAGACGTATGCGCCGAAGATGCGCAGTTAAAAAGTACCTGCAAAGATCTACTAGCAAATGGATTGGCACGGGCTGCAGATGGACTCGTTCGGTGTGATTGCACCTATTCCCTCCAGCCGTCTTCTTTGCAGCGTGCGCCAAAGGACGAAACCCTGGTGCGCCGCCATCACGTCTGATTGCATAACGGCGGATCAGAATGCAACGGCGCAAATAGCCATGCCTCCCCCCCCGCGTTTTCCGGCACATGTGTCTGGGGCCTCAGATAACAAAAATGATATTTTTTTCCTCAACTGGGTAAGCACTAAGACCAGATGAAATACCTGCTAAAAATTTAGCCCTCGGAATAGAATACAGTGGGCAAAAGAGAATATAGTGAGGTAAATCCTCAAGTTCGTGGGTACCACAAATACATAGACGATGGGCCAATGGAGTTTGATTGAATCGGCCCGCCAAAATTTGCTGGGTTTCTTCTGTGTGTGGCTTTGCCTCCCGTGGCGTCCATTTTTGTGGCTGGCGATGCCTCCCGTGGCAGCCATTTTGTGCTTGCGCCCACCACCCTGTGTCAGAATTCAGAAGGTGCCTCCAAATTGCTCAAGATGTTGGGGGAGGGGGCCCTGCTCCATGTGATTCTGAATTCCAGACTGGGCAAAATTCTCCCAGAATACACCTGGGGACCTAAGCCTTGGTTGTTGCCTTTAGTCCCCCCCTTTTCCATCCTGTGGGCATCGCTCAGCCATCCTGCTGTCTCCCTCTAGGATAAGGAGATTTATCGGTGGCCCATCAAGGAGTCCCTGAAGGCCATGATCGCGTGGGAGTGGACTGTCGAGAAAGCCCGCGAGGGCGAGGAAGAGAAGACAGAGAAGAAAAAGTCCCGCAAAATCTCACAGACAGCCCAGGTGTGTCCTCCTAGTCTGCCTGTAGAAAGAGAGCTAATGTTCTGGGTGGAGGCGAATCGGCAAACTACTCCTTACATAGAATGGTGCCCAGGAATGGACTCGCAAGCCCCCTTCCTTTGAGTCCCGTGCAGGCCCGTAGCCAGGATTTTGTGGCTTGTGGGGCAAATTTTCTTCTGGTGGAGTTGAGGTTCTCAGTGCAGAAAGAAAAGCCGTTTAGCCGATAGAAAGTGGTTAACGGGATAGATCTGTTATCAGGATACCAGGATAAATTGCAAGCATTCAACCACTTCAGATGACAGTTCTCAACCGCTGCAAGTTAATCGCTTCTGCCAGCCTAAGCAGCAATTCTGATAACAAGTCGGCAGGCGGGGGTGATGACTTCTATGGTCAAGAAAGCTCACACTTAGGCAGAAAAACTCTCTGAAAGGAGACCAGTTTCTTGACACAGAGTTAGAAGGGATCCTAGAGATCACCTACTCCAACCCCCTTGCTCAGTGCGGGAATTTAGTCAACTACAGCACCCCATTCTGCTTACAGGAGCACACACCTTTAAAAAAATGTTTTGGAATGATTGAAAAAAGCATTTCCAGGAGAAATTCTTGTGGGGCTGTGCCTTTAAGAAAGGGGGCAGAGCCCCTAAAAGCCCCTCCGGAGCTATGGGCCTGGTCCCAGGAGGTCAGAAGAACCCTACGGCTGCCCTGAGCCTCTGCTTGGTGATGCCAGGCCTTTCTCTTAGTCACAGGGGGGTTCCAAATGTCTCACTAGGTAGTAACCAATGTTCCCTCTAAGCTGAGTCAGCGTGAGCTAGCTCACAGTTTTTTTAGCCTCCGGCTCACACATGGTTGTCTTAGCTCAGGAAGGAGGGCTCCGGAGCAAACTAATTTTATACAGTAGCCAGATTGCTCACTCACAAGTTTAATGTCAGGAGCTCAAAAAGTAGAATTTTTGCTCACAAGGCTCCACAGCTTAGAGGGATCACGGGTCGTAACCACTGCCACCAGCAAATCTGAGAGTATGCACTGCTAGACCAGCCACCCCCCCCCCCAAATAGGGCCCAATAATAAGGGCTATTTTTGGGCAGGAACTCACCAAAAAAAGGCTCCCGAGTTGGCCACGCCCAGCAGGAACTCATTAGCATAATAGGCCACACCCAACAGCAGAAACTCATTAGGATTGGCTACATTAGGTGTGTGTGGCCAAACAGGCAAAGGAGTTCCTGCTCCAAAAAAAGCCCTGGGTTTTGACAACAAACAAGGTAAACAGAATAAGAAGCAAAAGGTGGGTGTGGCTGGATGACCACACTGCTGGTAACATGGGGGTGTAGCCTAATATGCTAATGACCTGTGCTGCCAGGGGTGTGGCCTAATATGCTAATGAGTTTCTGCTGTTGGGTGTGGCCAATTATGCTAATGCGTTCCTGCTGGACCTTTTCTACAAAAAAAGCCCTGCCAATAATACTTCCCTTGGCACCCACTGAGCTTTTCAGAAAGTGACGGGATTGTAAATCCGAGCATGTTACTGGCTGCCCTCTTTAAGACGGAAGGATTTCCCACCGAATGATGAGGAAGGCTTTCCTTACCCGAGAGTGTGGCTCGATTTCCCGTTCAAGATTTCCTTCTTCCCAGGAGGTGTGAAGGGGGGAGGATATTGGCTCCACCTCTAGAGGCAGCCATTTTGGGTCACCGCTCACCACCACCACCACCTGTCAAAAATCCCAGAGGTGCCCCCAGCCTCAAAAAGGTCGGGGACACCCGTGCTACACAGCCGTAGAAATGATGGATCTTGGGATTTGTACACCAGTTTGGTGTAGCGGTTAAGTGCGCGGACTCTAATCTGGGAGAACCGGGTTTGATTCCCCACTCCTCCACTTGCAGCCAGCTGGGTGACCTTGGGTCACTCACAAGTTCTCTCCGAGCTATTCTCTCAAAGTCATTTCTCGAGAGAGCTCTCTCAGCCCCGCCCACCTCACAGGGTGTCTGTTGTGGGGAGGGGGAGGGAAAGGAGTTTGTAAGCCGCTCTGAGACTCCTTCGGGTACTGAAGGGCAGGGTATAAATCCAATCTCTTCTTCTCCTACACATGCAGCTGCTGCTGTGACCTTGGGTCAGTCACAAGTTCTCTCAGAGCTGTTCTCTCAAGGGCCGTTCTCAAAAGAGCTCTCTCAGGCCCACCTACCTCACAGGGTGTCTGTTGTGGGGAGGAGAAGGGAAAGGAGTTTGTAAGCCGCTCTGAGACTCCTTCGGGTACTGAAGGGCAGGGTATAAATCCAATCTCTTCTTCTCTTCCTCCACATGCAGCTGCTGGTGTGACCTTGGGTCAGTCACAAGTTTTCTCAGAGCTTTTCTCTCAAGGGCAGTTCTCAAAAGAGCTCTCTCAGGCCCACCTACCTCACAGGGTGTCTGTTGTGGGGGAGGGGAAGGAACTTGTAAGCCGCTCTGAGACTCCTTCGGGTAGTGAAGGGAGGGGTATAAATCCAATCTCCTCCTCCTCCTCCTCCTCCTCCTCCTCCTTCTTCCTGAAATCTTCGCCCAGAGAGAGTTGCTTGTATGGTTAGTGGGGAGGGCAGGAAGGTCTGCAGCCAAGTATTCTTGTCTTTTCCCCACCTGTTTCTTAGTCCTGGGAGTTAAAAGCAGGGGCACCAGAACTCCTTGGTTCTGTTTACAGCTTTTGAGGCTAAGAAGTGTGGAACTCTTGGGGGGGGGAGCACGGAGTGGTTGCATGGGAGCCTGGTGGGTGTCAATGTTTTTTTTTTGTCCCTCTCTTCTCCACATAGGTCTATGACCCCAGCCATGGTTACAACCCCCAACCCATGGACCTCTCTGGCGCAACTCTTTCCAGGGAACTGCAGGTGAGTGAGACGTGGGGGGGGGGGTGTTTTGGAGTATCTTAAGGCAGTCGTTCTGCGAATTCTGCCATCAAAATGCATTCTGTAAATGCGGGGGCGGGGTGATTTGTTAACCCCCTCCCCCCGATCACTATTTCCCTTACTGTATTCATGTTTTGACGTGGTTGGCTCAGTCTAGTCTGATCTCATAAGAACCTCAGAAGAGCCCTGCTGGATCAGACCAGTGAGGGTCCCTCTAGTCCAGCCTCCTGTCTCACACAGGGGCCAACCAGTTCCTCTGGAGGACCAACCACAGGGCAGAGAGGCCGAGGCCTTCATAAGAGCGGGGGTCATTTCCTGCAGGA
>NW_015171619.1:90074-115613 GCF_001447785.1 Gekko japonicus
ACATCAGAAGAGCCCTGCTGGATCAGACCAATATTCCATCTAGTTCAGCCTCCTGTCTCACACAATGGCCAGCCAGTTCCTCTGGAGGTCCAACAACAGGGCAGAGAGGCCGAGGCCTTCATAAGAACATCAGAAGAGCCCTGCTGGATCGGACCAGTGAGGATCCATCTAGTCCAGCATCCTGTCTCACACAGTGGCCAACCGGTTCCTCTGGAGGGCCAAGAACAGGGCAGAGAGGCTGACGTTGCCTCCTGGCTCTGGGATTCAGAGGCTTTGTGCCTCTGAATGTAAAGATCATGTCAGATCATGGAAGTTAAGCAGGGTCAGAGGCAGGGAACGGCAAACCACCTCTGAATGTCTCTTGCCTTGAAAGCCTTACAGGTTCTCCATAAGTTGGCTGCAACTTGTAGGCACTTTACACACTCGAACACATTTCAGTCACACGTTTTGTGCAGGAGGCCATCTTTGAGAACAGGTACTTCCTATAGAGACCACGGATAAGCCTGGGTCACGTTGGGAAAAGACACTGAAGTCCTTTTTCCTCGAACACATTTCAGTCACACGTTTTGTCTCTGAGAACAGGTACTTCCTATGGAGACCACGGATAATCAGGGGTCACGTTGGAAAAAGACACATCCCATGCTGTACAAATCCCTGCTATTCCTTAGCATATAAGATCTCCCTGCTTCTTCATATGAACACATATGAAGCTGCCTTCTACTTGGTCCGTCAAGGTCAGTCTTGTCTACTCAGACTGGCAGCGGCTCTCCAGGGTCCTTGGTAGTGGTCTTCCACATCACCTACTGCCTGGTCCTTTTAACTGGAGATGCCGGGGATTGAACCTGGGACCTTCTGCATGCCAAGCAGAGGCTCTACCACTGAGCTACAGCCCCACTTCATGGCTCTCCAGGGTCTCAGGCGGAGGAATTTGACATCACCTCCTGCCTGGTCCTTTTTAGCTGGAGATGCCGGGGATTGAACCTGGGACCTTCTGCATGCCAAGCAGAGGCTCTCCCACTGAGCCGCAGCCCCACTTCATGGCTCTCCAGGGTCTCAGGCGGAGGTCTTTCACATCACCTGTTGCCTGGTCCTTTTAACTGGAGATGCCGGGGATTGAACCTGGGACCTTCTGCAGGCCAAGCAGAGGCTCTGCCACTGAGCTACAGCCCCATTTCATGGCTCTCCAGGGTTTTTCCCATCACCTCCTGCCTGGTCCCTTTTCACTGGAGATGCCGGAGATCGAACCTGGGACCTTCTGCATGCCAAGCAGAGGCTCTTCCAGTGAGCTACAGCCCCACTTCATGGCTCTCCAGGGTCTCAGGCAGAGGTCTTTTCCCATCACTTCCTGCCTGGTCCTTTTAACTGGAGATGTTGGGGATCGAACCTGGGACCTTCTGCAGGCGAAGCAGCGGCTCCGCCACTGAGCTACTTCACTGCTTACTCCCAACTCCTTCTTACTCCTTCGGCCTGCCAAGCAGACACTCTCCCTCTGAGCCACAGCGGCTGCTTCTCTCCCTCACCCGGGACAGGGAGACGTTTGGCTGTTTTTTGTTTGGAAACAGATGTTCATGCAATTCCGTAACGGACAGCTCAATGCCGGCCTTCATGACAAGCCCTTCTCAAGTTCCAGGATGCTTGTTCTGATCTCCCACCCTTTGGGGTCTCTCCACAGGCCATGGCTGAGCAGCTGGCGGAGAACTACCACAACACCTGGGGTCGCAAGAAGAAGCTGGAGCTGGAAGCCAAAGGTGACCCCCCTGCCTTTCTCTGCCGCTCTCCCTGGGGCGGTGATGTCCCCACCCCAGTCCTTACAGCAGCCTTGACCCCCTCCTCTTTTCCTCTCTGTCCTCCCCCAAGGGGGTGGCACTCACCCACTGCTGGTGCCCTACGACACGCTGACGGCCAAGGAGAAGGCCCGGGACCGAGAAAAGGCCCAGGAGTTGCTCAAATTCCTGCAGCTGAACGGTTACGCGGTGACCAGGTGAGCCCCCGAATGAGCAAAGCAGGGACGCAGAGCAACGCTCCCGCTAAGCTGTGGAGTTCTCGTGAGCAAACTATTCTGCTTTGTGAGCTGCTGGCGCGAAAGTTGTGGAGAGAGGAAGAGGAAAGCAAGAGGGTCACAGTCCCACAGTACGGTAAAGCCAAAACACAAAAAGGAAACTCTGCAAAGACGGCTGCAGTTTATATCACAAAAGTCTATATTTCCACGTAATGCCGAAAGTCCGTTTGGTTTTTTTTCAGACATACCATCAAAGAAGTCTTTGTATGTATAAATTGTTTATTGAACACTATAGGTACATTGCCTTTGCATGTAAATTTGGTGGGATTAATGGTTGTTGTATTTTTATGAAAGGTGTTGTTGATCTTTGATGAAGGCGCTACGGACTTCTTTGATTGCATGTCTGAAAAAAAACAAATGGACTTTCGGCATTACATGGAAATAGAGGGTTAGTGATATAAACTGGTTATATCAGTATATAGTTACTATATAGAGGGTTAGTTTGTGATATCAAATGCAGCAATTTTTGCACAGTTCCCTTTTTGTGTTTGACGTGAAAGTTGTGAGCAAGCAGCTTGACTACGGCATAAATCAGTTTGCCCTTGAGCCCTCCTTCCTTTTTTTAAAAACCTGTTTATTAAGAGGAAGTATAACATATCAAGAAATATAATAACTGCAAAACAGTATACAACTGTCCTGAAAATCCAAAATTACAAACCAACCAGTTAGTCATCGATACAGATTTTTACAACATACATCAACAGTCATAACAAACTAAGTTAGAACTAAATCCGATCACCTATACATAGATGCTATGTGAGCTATGAATCCCATAGAATTGAGTCAAGTTTAAAAGATAAAAAGAATCTGCTGCTCTGATTCACAAGAGGAGTCTTGACAATAAGGTGGAGGTTCAGTTAAACTCAAAAGTGTAGCCATATGTGATAACTCGTCCTAGAAGGAAGCACATTGTTTTCAGCCATGAAGTCAAGTACAGGGAACCAGGTACGTACAAATATATCATATGTTTTGCTGGAACTATTTTGTGTTGAGCCCTCCTTCCTGAGCCGAGAGAAAGATGTGTGAGCCCGAGGCTAAAAAACGGTGAGCTAGCTCACAGTAGCTCGGCTTAGAGGGAACACTGATGCAGACCCAGATGGAGACTCAGACACAAAGTGTCCTGCAGTGTGAGCAAGGAGAGGTCCGGGAGAACGGGGACCTCATGCTCCTCCTAGGCACCTACGGCCTCCGTTTCCCGGAGAAAGGCCTTTGCAAAACCTCTTCTTCCGAAAGGCAGTGTGCGTGAAATATGGGCCAGGATTAATGGGAGGACATAGGTTGGGGAGAATTACTCCTTTCGAGACGCGTGCTTATGCTACCCACAAATCGATTTTAGCACGGTTGCCCCTCAAAGAACTCCAGGAAATTGTAGTTTGGCAAAAATGCTGAGGGTTGTCCAATGAGAGACCCTTCTGTTGTGGGGAGGGGACGGAAAAGGAGATTGTAAGCCGCTCTGAGACTCCTTTGGGTAGTGAAGAGCGGGGTAATGGTTAAGAGCACAGACTCTTATCTGGGAGAACCGGGTTTGATTCCCCACTCCTCCACATGCAGCTGCTGGATGACCTTGGGCAAGCCATAGTTCTGACAAGAGCTGTCCTTGAAAAAGAGCAGTTTCTGTCAGAACTCTCTCAGCCCCACCTACCTCACAGGGTGTCTGTTGGGGGGGGGGAAGGGAAAGGAGTTTGTAAGCCACACTGAGACTCCTTTGGGTAGTGAAGGGCGGGGTATAAATCCAATCTCTTCTTCTTCTTCACGTTGGGGAACCCTGATCTAGTGTGACACAGCCAGTTTGGTGTAGTGATTAAGAGCACAGACTCTTATCTGGGAGAACCGAGTTTGATTCCCCACTCCTCCACATGCAGCTACCGGAGTGACCCTGGGTCAGTCACAAGTCCTCTCGGAGCTGTTCTCTCAGGAGCAGTCCTCGAAAGAGAGCTCTCTCAGCCCCACCTACCTCACAGGGTGTCTGTTGTGGGGAGGGGAAGGGAAAGGAGATTGTAAGCCGCTCTGAGACTCCAAGTGAAGAGCAGGGAACAAATCCAATCTCTTCTCTTCTCCTTCTTCTAACTGCCACACCACACTAGACGTCCTGCTTCTCACGTCGGCAGAACCTCGCTTCTTTAGTTGAGCGTCTCTAGTGTACTAGCCCCCGGTTCCGTGAGACTGTCCCTTAAACGTCAAACTTGGGGGTTTTTTTATTGGCAGGGGGTTGAAGGACATGGAGCTGGACACGTCGTCCATCGAGAAACGCTTTGCCTACGGCTTCCTGAAGCAGCTGCTGAAGTGGATGGACACTTCTCAGGAGTTCATCGCTCACCTGGGTAAACATCTTTGGGAGCTGCCGATCTTCCTCCTCACGGCCGCTTTTCAGGACTGATGGGTGGTACGCACGGAGCCGGAAAGCACGAGAGAGAGAGGAAGGAGAGGGGGCCGTGACCTCTAGTGCAGGATCAGCTGCCTGAGCCAGGACGCCTGAGCTCCTTCTCAGGTTTTTGTTCGAGACATTTTATACCCTGTGTTAAATAGTGGGCTCCGTGGATGAACAGACCACAAGCCTAGTGCTCAGTTCTACTTTATTAGTGATTGCAGCCAGCGCAAGACAAGACCCCAGAGCCTTAGCTCTGTTAAATACCATGCAATCGCCACACCCAAACAAACCCCACTCCAAGTGATAGGCTGTTTACATAACACGACTACTAGACTGGTTACTTTCAGGATCCTGGCAGGCTATTGTTGTTGTCCTCCAAGCTCAGCCAGTCTCTGGGGCGATTCAGTCAGGGACGATTCAGTCCCAGTGCATAACATCCTGCCTCTCCAGTTGGCTAACACAGGAGAAAAGGAAACAAAACAACAAGTAGCACACACACAAAACAGTGCATCAATACAGCAACAAAAAAAACTGTAGTGGTGAAGTGCGCGAACTCTAATCTGTGAGAACCGGGTTTGATTCCCCACTCCTCCACTCGCACTTAGCTGGATGAGCTTGGGGAAGCCGTAGTTCTGATAAGAGCTGTTCTTGAAAAAGAGCCGTTTCTGTCAAGAGCTCTCTCAGCCCCGCCTACCTCACAGGGTGTCTGTTGTGGGGAGGGGAAGGAGTTTGTAAGCCGCTCTGAGACTCCTTTGGGGAG
This sequence comes from Gekko japonicus, assembly GCF_001447785.1. Classification (NCBI taxonomy): domain Eukaryota; kingdom Metazoa; phylum Chordata; class Lepidosauria; order Squamata; family Gekkonidae; genus Gekko; species Gekko japonicus. The sequence continues at coordinate 95,262 of NW_015171619.1, forward strand.
TGAAGGGAGGGGTATAAATCCAATCTCCTCCTCCTCCTCTTCTTCCTTCTCCTCCTCCTCTTCTTCTTTCTCTTCTTCCTCTTCTTCTTCCTCCTCCTCTTCCTCCTCTCCTTTTCCCTCCTCCTCCTCTTCTTCCTCCTCCTCTTGCACCTGGCTGGATGACCTTGGGCAAGCCGTAGTTCTGATAAGAGCTGTCCTTGAAAAAGAGCAGTTTCTGTCAAGAGCTCTCTCAGCCCCACCTCCCTCACAGGGTGTCTGTTGTGGGGAGGGGAAGGAGTTTGTAAGCCGCTCTGAGACTCCAAGTGAAGGGCAGGGTATAAATCCAATCTCCTCCTCCTCCTCCTCCTCTTCTTCTTCTTCATCTCTCGGCAATAAATCTGTCCCGCATTGTGCGTTAAAACTAGCAGCATTAAGCCCTGACCTGGATGGTCCAGCCAAGCCCGATCTCGTCAGATCTTGGAAGCTAAGCAGGGCCGACCCTGGCAAGTGCTTGGAAGGGAGACCTCCAAGGAATACCAGGGCTGGGATGCGGAGACAGGCAATAACCAGCCAGCTCTCTGAAATGTTCAAGGCCCACTAGGGGTCGCCAGAAGTCAACAAAGACTTCCAGGCATACACACACACACACACACACACAAAATACTAACTAAAAAAACGGGGGGAAATATCTGGCAGCATTAAAATGGTTGTGTGAACCTTAAAAGGCAAGTGGCGAAAGCTTCAATAGGTAGGGGAGAACATCCGAATAGCAGTGAAACCATAAGACATGGGATAAAACGGAAACATTTCGCTTTGTGTCTCAGTGCTAACGGAGTAGGGAAGGAGAGGGAGCATCCCACAGAATCATAGAATGTTAGAGTTGGAAGGGACCTTGCAGGTCATCTAGTCCAACCCCCCCTGCACTCTGCGGGAGCGCAGCCGAAAGATAGCCCTACAACATACCCGAGAGATGGTTGTCCAGCCCCCGCTTGAAAACGTCCAGCGAAGGAGCCTCCACCCCCTTCCGAGGCAGACTGTTCCACTGCTCAACCACTCTCACAGTTAGGCAGTTTCTCCTGATCTTTAGCCGGTATCGACTCCAGTGTTCCCTCTAAGCTGTGGAGTCTTCTGAGCAAAAATTCTACTTTGTGAGCTACTGGCATTAAGGTTGTGAGCGAGCCATTTGGCTACTCCATAAATTAGTTTGCTCTGGAGCCATCCTTCCTGAGCGAAGACAATAATGTGTCAGCCGGAGGCTAAAAAACTGTGAGCTAGCTCACACGAACTCAGCTTAGAGGGAACACTGAATTCGACTCCCTTGTCATTTCCACCCGTTAGATCTAGTCTTCCAGTCCGGAGCAAGAGAGAATAGATCTGCTCCATCTTCTACACGACAGCCCTTCAGATATTTGAAGACTGCCATCGTGTCCCCTCTAAGCCTTCTCTTTCCCAGGCTAAACAGACCCAGCTCCTTCAGCCTTTCCTCGTAAGACTTGGATTCCAACCCTCTCACCTCTCACAGACAAGGGCCCACCACTGAGAAAGCCCTGCCTTTAGGTGGCATGCGCTTCACTTCTGCAGGCAGAGAGCTGGCTTGAGCGAAACGGCAGATCGGGTGCAAAGAGAGAGACGGTTCTTCTTTTGGCATGTGGGGAGATCTGGGGGGGGGCTAGAGGAGGTGGTGAAGGAGGCTCCTGGATTCCGTTGGTGGAGATGGCGGGGAAGGTTGGCTCTAGCGAGTCAGTTCTGGGTTCTGGTTCAAGGCCAGCCCGTTCCTGAGCGAAGGTTGAAACCTTATCGCCCCGGTCAGTGCAATAAGGAGAAGGGGAATCCGTGCATCGCTCGCGAGCGTCTGTGATTCTTTCCCCGTGCGGTGATACTCACGGGCGGGTCTTGCTTTCTGTCTCCAGAGGCTGTGGTGAGCAGCGGGCGGGTGGAGAAATCCCCCCACGAACAAGAGATCAAATTCTTCGCCAAGGTGAGTCTCCCCGAGGAGTTGACCCCCACGGCCACAAGAAGTGTGTGTTTTGAGGGCGGGGGGTTAAGGAGACAGGGTGGGAGGGACTGCCCTCTTCTCTGCTCCCAAAATACATGGACCCATGATGCTGCCATTGGTCCATCCAGGTCAGTCTTCCACTAAGCCACAACCCCACTTCATGGCTCTCCAGGGTCTCAGGCGGAGGTCTTTCCCATCACCTACAGCCTGGTCCTTTTAACTGGAGAGAGGCCGGGGATTGAACCTGGGACCTTCTGCATGCCAAGCAGACACTCTACCACTGAGCCACAGAGCCCCACTTCACAGTTCTCCGGGGTCTCAGGCAGATGTCTTTCCCATCACCTCCTGCCTGGTCCTTTTAACAGGAGATGCCGGGGATCGAACCTGGGGCCTTCTGCACGCCAAGCAGAGGCTCTGCCACTGAGCCACATCCCCACTTGGTGGCTCTCCAGGGTCTCAGGCAGAGGTCTTTCCCATCACCTCCTGCCTGGTCCTTTTAACTGGAGATGCCAGGGATCGAACCTGGGACCTCCTGCATGCCAAGCAGGCGCTCTGCCACTGAGCCGTAGCCCCTCCCAGAGCACACTGGCCATACAGTGCTTAGCGCAACGCGGGCATGATAGGAGTTACAGCAGCAACTCTGGAATGAGAACGTCTCGATCCGATTTTTGCCGGAGATCCTGCCCAGCGCTGTGGAATCACTGGTAAATGGAACCTTTACTCTTCTTTGTCTTTCTAGATCCTCTTGCCTCTGATCAACCAGTACTTCACCAATCACTGCCTTTACTTCTTGTCCACCCCTGCCAAAGTCCTGGGTAGCGGGGGCCACGCTTCCAACAAGGAGAAAGAGATGATAACCAGGTGAGGGTCGGGAGTTCAGTCCCTGCAAGGAGCTGGATACGAGTCCAGCAGCACCTCAGAGACGAACGAAGATTTTCAGGGTGTTGGCTTTCAAGACCCAAGGCCCCCCATGTCAAAACGGGCACCTAAAATGATTTCCGAGAAGCTGGTGTGTGCGTGAGTGTGCGCGCGCGCATTTAGGGCTGTTTCACGCATTACCTTCCCCAAGTAGATCGATCCAGGTGGTCGGCCGTGTTGGTCTGAAGCAGTGGAACAAATTTAGAGTTCGGTGGCACCTTTGAGACCAACAGAGGTTTATTCGAGATATGAGGTTTCGTGTGCACGCAGGCAGAGCAGGTCAAGAAAGAAGTCCTTTTCTCCTTTTTTCACAATGCAAGAACTCCTGGGCGCTACATGGGATTGCTGAGCAGTCGGGTTAGAACGGATAAAAGGAAGTCCTTCTTCACCCAAAGAGTGATGAACACGTGGAATTCGCTGCCACAGGAGCAATGTTCCCTCTAAGCTGTGGAGTCTTGTGAGCAAAAATTCTACTTTGGGAGCTGCTGGCATTAAAGTTGTGAGCGAGCGATTTGGCTGCTGCATAAATTAGTTTGCTCTGGAGCCCTCCTTCCTGAGCTAAGCTAAAAATGTGTGAGCCGGAGGCTAAAATACTGTGAGCTAGCTCACACTAACTCAGCTTAGAGGGAACACTGCACAGGAGGTGGTGGCGGCTACAAGCATGGACGGCTTCAAGAGGGGACAAACATCTGGAGCAGAGGCCCATCGGTGGCCATTAGCCACAATGTATAGATAGGAACTCTTGGTCTGGGGCAAGGGATGCTCTGTATTCTTGGTGCTGGGGGGGGGGGGCAACAGTGGGGGGGGTTTCATTAGCCACAAGGTCTAGATAGGAACTATCGGCCTCAGGCAAGGGATGCTCTGTCTTCTTGGTGCTTGGAGGGGGTGGCAACAGTGGGAGGGCTTCCAGAGTTCTGGCCCCACTGCTGGACCTCCTGATGGCACCTGGTGTTTTTGGCCACTGTGTGACACAGAGCATTGGGCTGGATGGGCTATTGGCCTGATCCAACACTGGCTTCTCTTATGTTCTTATATAGAGCAGAAGTCCATCGGTGGCTATTAGCCACAAGGTCTAGATAGGAACTCTCAGCCTGGGGAAAGTGATGCTCTGTATTCTTGGTGCTGGGGGGGGGGGCAACAGTGGGAGGGCTTCTAGTGTCCTGGCCCCACTGCTGGACCTCCTGATGGCACCTGGTGTTTTTGGCCACTGTGTGACACAGAGTGTTGGACTGGATGGGCCTTTGACCTGATTCAACATTGTTTTCTCTTATGTTCTTTTTCAAATATTGAAAAAGTGTGCCCTGCACACAAAAGCTCATACCTTGAATACAGCTTTGTTGGTCTTAAAGGTGCCACTGGACTCCAAATTTCTTCTACATTTTCCAACTGTGCTGCGAAAGAAGCCCCCAAATGTGTGAGCGACAAGCGGGAACAGACTGGCTCGCAAATGCTCGTACTCTACGCATACGCGCATTAGGCAGCTAGGAGCGGCTGTCGGTCTGGGTCCCTTTCCAAAGCAAACCTGGGTTTTCTGTTCCGTAATGCTTCACTGCGCGAGAGCCAAAAACGAAACTTTTCACAAGTTTTGAAAGGTGGCGGAATATTCTACGAGAATAGCGAGACGGATTGTGGCAGAGAATCCGATAACAGCCCGCTGGAATTCTACGAACAGTTCCTTCGCTTGCGGTCTTGCTTCTTCTGCCAACGTTGGCTGCATGTGCAACGCCTCGGGGTGGGGAGGGGGTGGGAGAGAACACCTGCAACCCCCCCCCCTTTCCCAAGCAGCCTCACTAATGGGCTTGCCAGGCTTATAGTCAGGATGGGGGATTCCTCGCTTTTGCGGGCTCTTGGCCACCGCTAGCCAGCTGGCCGGTGGGGGAAACCCTGCCCCTCAAACAGCCGTCCCCACGCGACGTCGGTAACACACCAATGTCACCTCCGGGAGTGACATCATCACGTGGGAGGGCCGATGCTCTACTTTTTGGTCAAAACTCTGTTGTACATATTAGATTCCATGTCAAAAAGTAAGTCAAATGAGGAGCAAGATCCATGTTTTATTTCAATTAACATGAAAACAATATTCAGGAAATATGCTTTCTTCTTCTCCATGTTCAGGAAATACATGATCTTTTATACATGGACTGACATCATCAAGAAAACAATATTCAAAAAACATAATTGGTTATAAAAGACCGGGGCTTTTTTGGTAGAAAAAGCCAGCAGGAACTCATTAGCATAATAGGCCACACCCAACAGCAGAAACTCATTAGCATATTAGGCCACACTCCCAACAGCACAGTTCATGGCCATATTAGGCCACACCTCCATGTTACTTGAAGTGTGTCCATCCAGCCACACCCACCTTTTGCCTCTTATTCTGTTCACCTTGTTTGTTGTCAAAACCCAGGGCATTTTTTTTGTAGCAAGAACCCCTTTTCATGTTAGGCCACACACCCTTAATGTAGCCAATCGTAATACGTTTCTGCTGTTGGGTGTGGTCTATTATGCTAATGAGTTCCTGCTGAAAAAAGTAAATCAAATGAGGAGGAAGATCCATGTTTTATTTCAATTAACAGGAAAACAATTGGACCAAATAACTCATCAAAAATTGACTGTTTTCTTCTCAGCATATTCAGGAATTATGCTTTCTTCTTCTCCATATTCAGGAAATACGTGATCTTTTATACATGGACTGACATCGTCAAGAAAACAATATTCAAAAAGCATAATTGGTTATAAAAGACAATGGCAATTTGAGTAATAATCCTCTGATTGGCCAGATGTAAAGAGAGAAGTACCTACGTAAAATCTAAGTGTTTACTTAACCTAACCTAAAATGATAATGGGCAAGGAGTCTTCATATCCCAAACAAAAGTGTTTTCCCCCTGATATGAGACCAAAATCTTCTCTGACCCAGACATTGCAAGGTTTTGCCCTAAGAACTACAGAATCATGAACTTTGTACCTATTATCTTGTCTGCTAGCAATATCAGACCTACAAGAGGAAAGCCTTCTATATAACAGGCCTTTCTTACATTCTAGTAAAATATTACTTAAAAGAGAAATTCATAAAACCAGGAAAAATATGAATATGAACAATGAAGAAGGAAAAAACCCTATATATCTTTATATTCCCATTCATACTACACTCTATGGTTTGTAGCCATTTTTACCGTAGAGTTCTGCCCAAAAAAGTAGAGCGTCGGCCTCAACTTGGAGCCCTCCTCCCCCCAACGGTCTCCTTCACTCTTTCTCCTCTGCCTCTCTTTTCCCACCTTTTAGCCTTTTCTGCAAACTGGCGGCCCTGGTCAGGCACCGGGTCTCTCTCTTTGGTAAGCGGCACCCTGGCTCGGCAGTCTTCCGGGAGGGGGGGGTCGGGGGGGTCGGCCTGCCTCTCCGTTTCTTCTCCCCATCGCCGGCTCAGCGAGGTCCAGGCACCTAGCCCGCCTCCTCTCAACCCTCTTTCCTTCCCTCACGCTGCCCCCCCCACGAACCCATCTGCCGTCCCTCCTTCCCTCTGCCCGCTCGGTCTGAGCGCCTGTTCCCCAGGGCCTCTATCCCTAAAGAAGGGCCTCCTTTCTCCCTCCAGGTACGGATGCCGCCGCCGTGGTCAACTGCCTTCACATCTTGGCACGGTCGCTGGATGCCCGGTGAGTCGGTTCCTTCCACCTCTCCCAGAGAATCCGTTCCTCCCAGTCAATACTCCCTCGAAGCTGTGGAGTTCTTGTGTGCAAAAATTCTGCTTTGCAAGCTGCCGGCATGAAAGTCGTGAGCGAGCAGTTTGGCTGCTGCATCGATTCGTCTGTTCTGGAGCCCTCCTCCCTGGGCGAAAGCAAAAATGTGTGAGCCGGAGGCTAAAAAAACTGTGAGCTAGCTCACACTCACTCAGCTTAGAGGGAACACTGCTCCCAGTGTGCATCACTGCAGCCAAACGGGGAATAATTCAGACGAGAGCTTCCAGGGGGCCGCACAGACCCTGCCTCCCCAAGTTATGCTCTGTGCTGAAATGAGTATATCGGGGGTCCCCAACCTTCCTGAGTCTGGGGGCACCAATAGAATGTTGAGAGGGAGTGGAGAGTGCCACCCCAAAATGGCTGCTACCGGGTCGTTTCGTAGAAAAAGAGGTGCAGGAGCTCATTAGCATAACTCATCAGCATAGCTTATTTGCATATGCCACACCCCCTGACATCACTGGAAGTGTGTCAGAAGGCAACACCCACCGCTCAGGCTCCACTGGACTGTTTTGGATTGCCAGCTATTGGGGGAACGCACAGATCTGCCCTCACAGAGGAGGGAGAACTTGTACCTGAAGGTGGGGGGAGGGTCTGCAACTTACCTGGTTACTTCTTGATCCTTGTGGCCTGACTGAGGGCTGCTGGGAGCAGGGAGCGGGGCTTGTTGCATGTTCCTGCCCCCTGGGCTCTTTACTGCCAGAGCTCCGCTCCTGTGCGCTCCCCCAGGAAATGACCCCTGGCTGCTATAGGATAAGGGGCCAAAAGCAATACTCCACTCCCCTCTTTGCAGCTGTGGGAAACGAAATGACCCCTGGTGCTAGCCAAAGAGAGGAGTCATTTCACGATCTTGGTATCCTTCAGGGCCCTCCTTCCCCTGTCCCGACATCTGATATGAGACCCCCTTATTTCCTCGGCAGGACGGTGATGAAATCAGGCCCGGAGATTGTGAAGGCCGGCCTACGCTCCTTCTTTGAGGGCGCCTCGGATGACATCGAGAAGATGGTGGAGAACCTCAAGCTGGGCAAAGTGTCACAGTCTCGCACCCAGGTCAAGGGTGTGGGCCAGAACATCACCTACACCACTGTGGCCCTCCTGCCGGTGCTCACCTCCATCTTTGAGCATATCGCCCAGCACCAGTTTGGAGATGACGTCATCTGTAAGCGAGCAAGGGGGAGAAGTGGGCACCGTTAGGCCATGAGCCATGGGCAAGGCGTGAGGCTACTTGACAGGAACTACGCAGGGAAGACCTGACTGGGCCACAGAGGATGGATTGGCCCTTGGAGGCAATAGAACTTGTTGTTTCTAGACTCTGGTTGTGGTGAGGGAGTTGGTGGAAGTATAAGATAAATCCAAGGTGGCTGATTTTCTAAGGGAACATTGTAGTAAAAAAGGATGACAGCAGAGAATTGTGGGAGGAGAAGTTGTGTAAATGGAACCCTGTCGTGAATCCAAGATGGCTGCTTTTCTGAGGGAACACTGTGGGCAAAAGACTGCAGTAGAGAATTGTAGGGAAGAGGAGATGTGTAAATGGAAGCCTGTCGTGAATCTAAGATGGCTGCTTTTCTGAGGGAACACTGTGGGCAAAAGACTGCAGTAGAGAATTGTAGGGAAGAGGAGATGTGTAAATGGAAGCCTGTCGTGAATCTAAGATGGCTGCTTTTCTGAGGGAACACTGTGGGCAAAAGACTGCAGTAGAGAATTGTAGGGAAGAGGAGATGTGTAAATGGAAGCCTGTCGTGAATCTAAGGTGGCTGCTTTTTGAGGGAACATTGCAGAGACACAATAGCCATACAGAATTGTGGGAAAGATAAGCAGTGTAAATGGAAGCCTCTCATGAATCCAAGACGGCTGTTTTTCTGAGGGAACATTGTGGGCAAAGGATTGCAGTAGAGAACTGTGGGGAAGAGGAGATGTGTAAATGGAAGCCTGTCGTGAATCTAAGATGGCTTCTTTTCTGAGAGAACACTGCAGAGACATGATTGCAGTAGAGAATTGTGGGAAGGATAAGCTGTGTAAATGGAAGCCTGTCATGAATCAAAAATGGCTGCTTTTCTGAGGGAACATTGCAGGCAAAGGATTGCAGTAGAGAATTGTGGGGAAGAGGAGATGTGTAAATGGAAGCCTTTAATAAATCCAAGATGGTTGCTTTGCTGAGGGAACATTGCAGAGACACGATTGCAGTAGAGAATTGGAAGGATAAGCTGTGTAAAATAAATCCCAAGATGGCTGCTTTTCTGAGAAAAACTGTGGGGAACGGGTCAAAGTAGAGAATTGTGTGGAGAAGAGGCTGTATAAAGGGGAGCCTGTCATGAATACAAGATGGCTGCTTTCCTGAGACAAGATGGCTCCCAAGGAAATTACTGGGTAAAGATTGCTGTATCTCTAACAGCAGAGAATTGTGGGAAAGGCAATCTACATGACGCTTGGACTGAGTCAGTCTCTCTCTTTCATAGTGGATGATGTGCAGGTCTCCTGCTACCGAACTCTATGCAGTATCTATTCCTTGGGGACAACCAAAAATCCTTATGTGGAGAGGTGAGTGAAGGGGTGTGCAAATGTGGAGCAAGAAACAAAACAAGGGCCAAGTTGTGGAGAAATGGAGCCGTGGGGGAGCACAGCCCTTCTCACCCTCTGGTTGGCGGCAGAAGTCAGTCAGACGAATTGGGGTGTAGAGAGCCAGTTTGGTGTAGTTGTTAGGAGCTCAGACACTAATCTGGAAGAACCAGGTTTGATTTCCCACTCCTCTGCATGCAGCTGCTGGTGTGACCTTGGGTCAGTTACAAGTTCTCTCAGAGCTGTTCTCTCAAGAGCAGTTCCCAGAGCTTCCTCTGCCCCATGTGCCTCACAGGGTGTCTGTTATGGGGAGAGGAAGGGAAGGAGATTATAAGCCACTCGGAAACTCCGAGTAAAGGCCGGGGTATAAATCCAACACTTCTTCTTTTAAGAGAAGTTTGTGCATCTGTCCATGCTCTAAAAATTTCCTGTGAACAGCCCTTGTGTCACTGCTTTTTTTAAAAAAGTGCATTTCAGCTCCGATGGATTAGTGGCATTCCCATCTTGGAATCGGGAAACTGGCAGTTACAGGGCAGTGTTGGCAAAGCTGATCTGTGTGAACGGTGCCACCTGACCTCCCTCACTCTCTGCAGGCAACGTCCACAACTTGGAGAATGTTTGGCTCGGCTGGCAGCAGCAATGCCCGTGGCGTTCCTGGAGCCCCACATCAATGAATACAACCCCTACTCGGTCTACACCACCAAATCACCAAGGGAGCGAGCAAGTGAGTGCCAGTGGGAGGAAAAAGAACGGGCAGATGGCCGCATCTCACAGGAAACTTCTTCAAGGGGCTGTAGCTCAGGAGGGGTGATAGCTTAGTGGGAGAGCACTTCCTCTACCTGAGTCCCTGATAATTCATTATCAGTCAAGAGTTAGACAATACTGAGGTCACTGGTCAGATTCTAGAGAATACTGCACCCAGTAGTCTGATGCTAGGGAATACTGAGCCCAGTAGTCTGACTCTACAGAATATTGAGCTCAGTGGACTGACTCTAGAGTATACTGACCTCAGTGGACTGAGTTCAAAGTATACCGGGCCCAATGGACTGAATATAGAGAATACCAAGCCCTGTGGTCTATGGAGAATACCGAGCCTAGGGGTTTGACTCTAGAGAATACCGAGCCCAGGGGTCTGACTAGAGAATACCGAGCTCAGTGGACTGACTCTAGAGATTACTGAGCTCAGTGGACTGACCCTAGAGAATACCGAGCCCAGGGGTCTGACTCTAGAAAATACCGAGCCCACTGGATTGACTCTAGAGAATACCAAGCCCAGGGGTCTGAGTAGAGAATACCGAGCTCAGTGGACTGACTCTAGAGAACACCGAGCCCAGGGGTCTGAAAAGAGAATATCGAGCCCAGTGGACTGACTCTAGAGAATACCGAGCCCAGGGGTCTGACTAGAGAATACCGAGTTTAGTACATAACTAGAGAATACCGAGCTCAGAGGACTGACTCTAGAGAATACCAAGCCCAGGGGTCTGAGTAGAGAATACCGAGCTCAGTGGACTGACTCTAGAGAATACTGAGCTCCGTGGACTGACTCTAGAGAATACTGAGCTCCGTGGACTGACTCTAGAGAATACCGAGCCCAGGGGTCTGACTCTAGAGAATACCGAGCCCAGGGGTCTGACTCTAGAGAATACCGAGCCCAGAGGTCTGACTCTAGAGAATACCGAGCTCAGTGGACTAACTCTAGAGAATACCGAGCTCAGTGGTCTGACTCTAGAGAATACTGAACCCAGGGGTCTAACTCTAGAGAATACCGAGCTCAGTGGACTAACTCTAGAGAATACCGAGTCCGGTGGTCAGAGCTTCAGTTGCTTGTTTAAGTCTGGGGACAAGGGAAGGAGTTAAAGAGGTCACATCTGGCTCATGTGAGAGTGAGTGTAGGGGGAAGGGCCAACCAGCTGGCTTTTCAGCTCCTGTGTGATTCATAATGTGACCGTTCCAGTGTGAGCGTTCGTTCTGGTTGAAGGAGAAGGAGATGATGACTCGCTTTGACATCAAGCCTAGGCAATGTTATCCCAGCTTCACATTGGTGAGTCGCAACTCCTGGTCACCTAAGCGGCTCTGTGGAGAATGGGGCTGGGGCTGTGGCTCCGTGGTAGAGCATCCACTTGGCAGGCAGGCGGTCCAATCCCCAGCATCTCCAGTTAGAAGGACCAGGTAGTAGGTGACGTGAAAGACCTCAACCTGAGCCCCCGGAGAGCTGCTGCCAGAATGTGTAGACAATACTGACTTTGATGGACCCAGGGTCTGATTCAGTATAAGGCAGTTTCATTTAGGGAAGGCTGTGACTCCATGGTAGAAGATGCAGGTTCAGTCCCCAAAATTACCTCGAGCCTCCAGAGCTGCCTTCAGATCGTTAGACTTTTTTTCTGAAATCTTGAGGACTAGAGGATTTTTAAAAAATAGAGTTGGGTATTTTCAGGAACGCTCCCTATTCTGTATTGGCTGCTGCTTGACACAACTATCGGATAGTCAGGGATGGGGAAGGGATGACCCTTTGGGATACAGGCCTGTAAGGGCCTGCCCCCTACCCCAAACTGACTACTCGGACACCCTTCTCTCTGCATCCCCAGTCTTAGGCCTGCCCAACAGTGTGGAGGAAATGTGCCCGGACATCCCAGTTCTGGACAAGCTCATGAAGGAGATCAGCGGCCTGGCTGAGTCGGGGGCCCGCTACACGGAGATGCCCCACGTTATCGAGGTCACTTTGCCCATGCTCTGCAACTACCTGCCGCGCTGGTGGGAACGGGGCTCTGAGACGAACCCGCAGGGGCCCTGGTGCACAGAAGTGACGTCTGACCAACTCAATACCTTGTTGGGCAACATCCTGAAGATCATTGTCAACAACCTGGGCATCGACGAAGCTTCCTGGATGAAGCGATTGGCAGGTAAGGAAGGGTCAGGGTAAGCGTTCCCTCTAAGCTGAGTTAGTGTGAGCCAGCTCACCGTTTTTTAGCCTCCGGCTCACACATTTTTTGTCTGAGCTCAGGAAGGATGGGGCTCCAGAGCAAGCTAATTCATGCAGAAGCCAAATTGCTGGCTCACCACTTTAATGCCAGTAGCTGACAAAGTTGAATTTTTGCTCACAAGACCTCACAGCTTAGAGGGAGCATTGGTCAGGCTCAGCATTGGAGATGGTGTACTGATGCCGTTTCTCCCCCCCTCCGCTTAACCCTTTCCCGCCCAGTCTTTGCCCAGCCCATCGTGAGCAAAGCCAAGCCAGAGCTTCTCCGTTCCCATTTCATCCCCACCATGGAGAAACTGAAAAAGCGCTCAGGGAAGGTGGTGGCCGAGGAGGAGCAGCTGCGGCTGGAGGCCAAGGGCGAGTCGGAGGATGCCGAGCTGCTGATCCGGGACGAGTTCTCGGTGCTTTGCCGAGATCTCTACGCCCTCTACCCGCTGCTGATCCGCTACGTGGACAACAACAGGTGCAGTCCAGAGGGGGGGTCTTTTTCTAGGAGAGGGTGTGTGGCAAGGGGACTTAGAAGTTTTCCTGTATCCCTTTCTCCTAACCTCGCAAATGACCCAGACCTGAAACCTACAGTAGAGGGCTTCGGGATAAGGTTCCTGCATGTGAACAAATGCTCATGAACTGTGCTGATTATCAGTACTCGGTTGGAACACCAGATGTCAAGGCTCGCATCGGCATACCCTGAGGTGGGACAGCTGCCAGGGCTCTGGACTTCTGCTGGGGCCCACTCCCGCGGACCCCCACTCGTGCACTGCCCTTGTCTGTACCCATGATCCCAACTGCCCAGTGTCATTAAGGAAGTGTGTGTTGGTAGTGCGCAGTGGTTGCACCCTTGGAGATAGCAGCAGAACTCTCAGCTGCATATACAAGCCAGTGCTATCAGGGAAACAGTGTGCAGGTGATGCGGGCCCGGTGCCCGCGGGCACCACATTGAGGATCCCTTGTCTACGCAGACCAAGTCCCGTTAGCTTTGGATGATGGAACAACTATCCACTGACGGTTCTGTGTTTTGGGTCGGCAGGGCCAAATGGTTGACGGAGCCAAACTTGGATGCTGAGGAGCTGTTCCGGATGGTCGGGGAGGTGTTCATTTACTGGTCCAAGTCACATGTGAGTGAGAGTTTTCGGCGAGAATTGTGTGGCAGAGAAGCATGCAATCGGGGAAATGGCCCCTCAAGAATTGTCATGGCATCGCTTTGGCAAAACCTTAATAAGATAATAATAGAAATAATGAACATTAACTTAAAAATAGTACCAGAAATCTACCTGTTGAATATAATTCCAAGCTGTTACGAGCAAAATTATGTGTACTTATTGACCTATAGTTTTACCTCAGCTAGAAATCAGAGAGAATACCTACAAGAGACGAATTAGCTAAAAAATTATTGGAAGTTGCGGAAATGGACAAGTTAAATACGTTACTACAAGGAAAAGATGAAAAGTTATTCCAAAAAAGATGGTCTAGAGTTTATAAATGGTTAGTAGAAAAATGTATGTAAGGACTCCAAAACCTTTGAAAACCATATATACGTGTGTGAGTGTGTATACATATACATATATGAATGTAATAACGTTAAAAAACTATAAATAAAATGAGGGGGGGAATTGTCGCGGCATCGCCAAGTGGGGTGTGAAACTTGGGTTGCGCACAGCTACCCCAGCCACACCATAACAGGTTCTGGGTCACACTTCTTGAAGTACGTGTGAAGACCACAAAACTGTCTTTGGCCACCAATGGACAATGAGTTGTCTCTTTTTGTCATGAAAAATATCTTCCAGAAACTGCCAGGAGAGACAGGCTATCTTCCTTGATGGCAGCGTCCCTTGGTGACAAGAAGGGACTGTGATCTTTTCTCTTTCCAAGAGATGCGGCGATTCTGACCTTCCTGTCAAGGAACTGCCGCTGTGCCTCATTCTCTTTTTAATTTCGTTCTGCAGAACTTCAAGCGGGAGGAGCAAAATTTCGTCGTGCAAAACGAAATCAACAACATGTCCTTCCTCACGGCTGATAGCAAGAGCAAAATGTCCAAGGTGAGATGAATGCCCGGGGGAGGGGGGACAAACTGACTGTTCGGGGAGGGGGGGGCTGGAATGGAGAACCTGTCCACCTTCTATGGGGCTGCCCCGCTTACGGACCAAATATCAACTTCCTAGGGGTAATTCGGGAGAATCTTGGAGTTGACAGCCCTTGAGCTGCTTCCTCTCTGCGGGGACGGCCAAGAATTCCTGCAGGGTAATGGTGACGGGAACAAGCTGAGAAGCGGGGGGTATCACTGTTTCAAATGTCACCACAGCTGTGAATTTACTAGGACCACTTAGGAAGGCCTTGTGTGTCTCAGGCTCACCCCCTTCCTTCAGTCCATGACTCTAACGAGGGTAATAATATAAGCATTTCTTGCAGGGTTGTTGGAAGGATTATTGAGATATTTTAAAAAATTCGTGGAGGGACAGGTCCTTCCGATCGCTGTGAGCCACGATGACTAGATGGAACCTCCACGTTCAGGGGCACCGTACTTCTAAATACCGAGGCTGGGAGTTGAGAACAGGGAGGAAGCTTTGGCACTGTGCTCCCCTTGACACCTTTCCGGGGATTTCTGATTGGCCATTGTGGGAAACAAGATGCGAGATCAGGTGGATCCTTGATCTGACCGCTCTTGCAGCAAAGGGCTTTGAGCACCGCAAGTGTGACCAGACAGCATTAATAGTACCGCTCTTTAGGCTGAGCAGAGCTTCGAGAGTATGGGGTACAGTGTTCCCTCTAAGCTGAGTGAGTGTGAGTTAGCTCACAGTTTTTTAGCCTCCGGCTCACACATTTCTTGTCTCAGCTCAGGGAGGAGGGCTCCCGAGCAAGCTAATGTATGCCATCGCCAAATCGCTCGCTCACTACTTTAATGCCAGTAGCTCACAAAGTAGAATTTTTGCTCACAAGACTCCCCACCTTAGAGGGAACATTGATGGGGTATCCCGCGTAATCCTACCACCACCCCAGCTGTGGCAGTCATCCCGCAACCAGTCGCAGAATGCCTCGAAGAGGGGCACCTTTCTCCCCACCTTCCTAACTTTTGGTACAACGGGCTTGGAAAATGAGAATGATTTGGGCCTCGTTCTTTGTTAATTGTCGGGATCTGAACCGTGCAATGTTTATCTCATAGCAGCGTTTGGAAACCGGGGGCAAGCCATGGAAGTGATAGAGAGCCCATGGAGGGAAGGGGGGGAGGATGAGGGAGTGGTGTAGAAGGGGAAAGGGTACCAAACCGCTTAACCACTGTGCTCAGGGATGCTCAGCGGTCCCCGCCTGAACGCTTTCACTCTTCTCCCAACCGAGGAGGAATAGAAGCTTGGTTATCTTCTCCTCTGGGGAGGACGGGCGGCGGCGAAGAGGGGCAGGATTCTGTGAGGGACACAGTTCCTGGGAAGAAGTCTGGGCTTCTTCTAGCCGGTGGTTTTTGCTTTGCGTCTTGACATCAATTGGCTGGTGGGGAATCAGGAAGAAGTGGGGCGGGGAGGGTTGGATATCATAGATCCGCCAAGTCCCGGGGGGCAGGCTCTTTCTTTTTTTCTCTCTCTCTGCATTTACCTCCTCACCTAACCATCTCTCTCTCCTCTTCTGTCTCGTTTCCCCTCTTCTCCCTATGCCGTTTTGTGTGTAGTCTGGAGACAGCCAGGTTAGAGACACACCAGCCGTTCCACTGCCCCCCCCTGTGGTTTTTTTTCTTTGCTGTTGTGCGGGGCACGTGGAAACAGCATGGCGCAGTACGCATCTCTGCCGCAACCCTCCCCTCCCTCTCCTTAGGAGAGCGGCGGGAACCCTTCCCGAATTTGAGGGGGAGAGGGAAGGGGGGGCGCAGCTGCATGGGCGATGGCAGGAGCGCAAGAAGCTTTCCGCAGTTCTGGCAGCAACGCATCATGCATCCGATGGGTTGGCCTCCGCGAGCCATCGAGCGCCCCCGTTGGTGGGTCTAGCCACCCATCATGCACCTGGGCGGATCACCATGTGGTAGGGTGCAGCCTCAATCCTGTGATGTCTCTGGCGTAACTTCTAGTTGTTCCCCCCCTTCCCAAGAAGGCCACTGTTGTGTGACAACTCCTCCTCTCCCAGCATGCTTTGGGAATTTCACCCCGGTCACGCTCCTCTGTTCCTGGAGCCGTTTCCTCACGGTTCTTCTGTTTTGTCCTTTTCACACTGCTGTGAGGGTCCCAAAGCCCACAGTTGTGGCATCGCTCACCACCCGTGTGTGTGTGTGGGGGGGGGAGTAGGGGCTGCCCATAACGCCACACTTGGCGGATTGTGCGTCTTTGGCTGACGAGGGCTCTGTGTGTCTTGTGTGTGGTTCTGTGTAGACGTTAGAAGGCACTTTTGCAAGGCTGAATGTAGGGGGGGCAAGGGCGAGGTGGGCATTGGTTGCCATCTTGATTTCGGTGGAATGGAGGAGGGGTGTCGTGAGAGTGCCAGTCCAATCCTTCCCTTCCTGACCCATATTGGACGCCTCCTTTCGCTCCCACAGGGCTGTCAGAATCCCAGTCCGATGGCTATCCGAGCACATAAGAATTCGGCACTAGGACCCTAGGGGAATGCAGGCCATTTTTCCAGCCCTGCCTTCAGAGAGAGCCCAAAAAGAATCTGTGTTTTCCCCTGATCTGTTTGACCTCCCTTCCCTTAGAACCCCAAGACTTAATATTTTCCTTTTGTGTCCTCCGGTTCATTCCACTCTCCCACCCGCCTTTTGCCTAGATCCCTTACAGATGTCAAATGTCTTCCCTCTTGCTGAACCCCCAGCTCTCTTCTTCGGTTCTGATCTTTCAGTCCTAGATCTCCGTCAACACCACCTGACGGGCAGCTCTCCAGATTCCCTTTCCTGCTTCACATCGCAAATACCTCTATTTCTGCTCTTCAAGCCACTGGGACATGCTGTGATCCCTACACAGAGAGATCTCCCTGAAAGGAAAAACTGTGCCTGTTACCGCCGAGACCAAAGCCATAAGGATAGTGCACAGCTGATGGTCAATCCGCCTTCTCGCGTGGCCATCGATCCACTCAGAAACCTGGCACAAGCATATTTAGCCTTTCTGTTGTGTTCACACGGTGGGAGAGTGACCAGAGACCGGTTTAAAACAGCACGTGTGACTCTGGCCTGAGTGTTTCTTTTGAACATCTTCTTGCGGACCAGGATCAGACCTGTCCCGTGGCTTCTTGATCCGTTTACACCATGGAAAGCAACAAGGGGCATATTTTTTCCTGCTTGGAGATCATGGGCTGGATCCCCAATGTCCATTCCCCTAGCGGAGGTACTTTTGCACGCGAACCTTTCTGCCGGAGGACAGCACCGCCACTAACAGAATGGATCCCCAGGATCCAAGCTTACATCTGCCTATTAGGAAACAACTTTGGTTTGGACGTTTCCAAGGTGCCTGCCGGCAAGACCCCCAATACGGGGAACCAGGGTCTGGCCGTCCCCACCGACAGTCGTCCTCTTTTCTTCTACCCAGGAAACACACCTCCCCACTCCACTCTCCCGCGGAGGAAGCCTTTAGCCTACCTCCCCCACTCCCCCCTTCACCGGATTCCTGCCTCTGAGCGGCGCTTGGCCGTTTAAGCTTTTTTGCCCGGCCGATCTCTTGGCATGCCGTGGGATAGCCAGAGCAAGACCAGCCTTCCCTGGTACTAACCTTCCTCTCCCCACTTCTTCTCCCAGTCGGGTGGCTCGGACCAGGAGCGGACCAAGAAGAAGCGACGCGGGGACCGTTACTCGGTGCAGACCTCCCTCATCGTGGCCACGCTCAAGAAGATGCTTCCCATCGGCCTGAACATGTGCTCCCCTACAGACCAGGAGCTGATCAACATGGCCAAAACACGCTATGCGCTGGTGAGAGGTGGAGAGGAGAGGGACTGGTGAAGAAAGGTAGGGTGGGCAGGGATCTCAGGGTGTCTCTCCTGATTGTCGGGCGAGAGGTGAGTTAGCTCTTTGTGTGTGTGTGTGTGTGTGTGTGTGTAAATTTTATTTTAAATTTTTAAGGGGATACAGAAAGAAAAAAGGGAATAGGGAAAAACGCACAGGAAATATAATTACCAAAGATACAATGTAAGGGCAGTTTTACAAATATTGAGGACATTCCTTGATCAGAATACGTGTGTAAATTTAAAAAGTATATAGCATACTAGCTTAACAAATGTATAATGCAATATATATATATTGCCTAGATCCCTTAACGACCTAAATATATTCCACCATTTTCGCATACTATATTATCATTTCTATCTTATCTTATCGATCTTATCTGTTATATGGTATAACCAGGGGTCGTTTCATAGAAAAAGAGGTGCAGGAGCTCATTAGCATAACTTATTTGCATATGCCACACCCCCTGACATCACCGGAAGTGTGTCAGAAGGCAACACCCACCGCTCAGGCTCCACTGGACTGTTTTGGATTGCTAGCTATCTGCCCGCGAGTGCGGTAGCGTGGTTTAACTCCCTGTCCTTGCAGAGGAGGGAGAGCTTGTACCTGAATAAAACTTGGTCTTAAAGGTGCCACTAGACTGTTTTGGAGGGGGGGGGCTCTGCAATTTACCTAGCTGCTTCTTGCTCTTTGTGGCCCGGGGCTTCTGGGAGCAGGGGGTGGGGCTTGTTGCATGTGCCCGCCCCCTGGGCTCTTTACTGCCAGGAGCTCCGCTCCTGTGCTCTCCTGCAGGAAATGACCCCTGGGTATAAATAACCTCATAGGGTATAAATAACCTCATAGAAATTAGGCGAGTTAGCTCTTAAATGAGCCTTCTGGGATTGTCTTCCTTGACAACACTAACCACAATTCTCCTTGAGGGGAATATAGTCCTATATAGCAGGGATCCCCAATGCGGTGCCCATGGACGCCGTCTGACACCTTTTCCAGTGCCCGACAAGTGTTTTTAGAAGGTGGGTGGGGCAAGGTAGGGCTTTTGCCCAGCAAGGCTTCTAATTGGCCATTGGAGATTTGATCGGCTGTGGAGATTTTTAAAAATGTTGCTTCAGCAGCAGCTGCTACCACAGCACAAGAATGTTCACTGTATGACTAAATGTAAGCTGCAGCAGCTGTTTTGGGACAGCCATGCTTGAGCCAGTATGGTCTAGTATGCTGTGAGAATCCTAAAGGTACCCAGAGGCTCAAAAAGGTTGGGGATCCCTGCTATATAGTTTCTGAGGGCAGCCATCTTGGTGTGCATTACAAGAGGTAGAATTGAGTTCAGAAGAACCTTAGAGACCAGAAAAGATTTGCAAGGTATAAGCTTTTGAGACTCAGAACTCCCTGTGTCAGATACTTGATAATCAGATAATCCCATACATAAATCAGATAATCCTGTATGTAAATCTTGTGTGGATGGACTACAGGCTCATATTATACAGGCTCATAGTACACAGGCTATGGGCTCATATTATACAGGCTCATATTACACAGGCTACGAGCTCGTATTATACAGGCTCATATTACACAGGCTACGAGCTCGTATTATACAGGCTCATATTACACAGGCTACGAGCTCGTATTATACAGGCTCATATTACACAGGCTACGAGCTCGTATTATACAGGCTCATATTACACAGGCTACGAGCTCGTATTATACAGGCTCATATTACACAGGCTACGAGCTCGTATTATACAGGCTCATATTACACAGGCTACGAGCTCGTATTATACAGGCTCATATTACACAGGCTACGGGCTCATATTATACAGGCTCATATTAAGGCTTGTATTACACGGGCTATGGGTTTATATTATACAGGCTCGTATTACACGGGCTATACAGGCTTGTATTACACGGGCTATGGGCTTATATTATACAGGCTCGTATTATACGGGCTATGGGCTTATATTATACAGGCTCGTATTACACGGGCTATGGGCGCGTGTTATACAGGCTCATATTGCACAGGCTATGGGCTCATATTATACAGGCTCATATTACACAGGCTATAGGCTTCTATTATACAGGCTTGTAGGACAGGCTACGAGCTCGTATTATACAGGCTCGTGTCACACGGGCTAAGGGCTTATATTATACAGGCTCGTATTACACGGGCTATGGGTTTATATTATACAGGCTCGTATTACACGGGCTATGGGTTTATATTATACAGGCTCATATTACACAGGCTACTGGCTCATATTATACAGACTCGTACTACACGGGCTATGGGCTCATATTATACAGG
>NW_015171619.1:116362-120480 GCF_001447785.1 Gekko japonicus
ACGGACTATGGGCTTATATTATACAGGCTCGTATTACACGGGCTATGGGCTCATATTATACAGGCACGTATTACATAGGCTACGGGCTCATATTATACAGGCTCATATTACACGGGCTACGGGCTCACATTATACAGGCTCGTATTACACAGGCTACGAGCTTGTATTATACAGGCTCATATTACACAGGCTATGGGCTCATATTATACAGATGGATTATACAGGCTATGGGCTCGTATTATGTATGAATTATATGGCAGCCCCATAGTTGTTCTCCATTGTTCCTGGGAATGTTTCCTCCCTCTCATCTTTTTCTTCCTTGCTACAGAAAGACACAGATGAAGAGGTCCGTGAGTTCCTCACCAACAACCTACACCTTCAGGGCAAGGTGAGTCTCATTGCTCTGTTCAGGGGCAGAGGACTCTGAGAATCCCCTTGGAAGGTCTCTTGAAGTCCCCCGTCCTACCACCAGGTCTGGTTTCTGCACTGAGCATTTCCTCAGTTTGCAGGCAGACACCTAGTCCAGCAGCCCTGTCAAGAGGAAATTGTTTCCCGTTCCCACCTCTGCCTTTGTGCAGTTGCCTTGAGTAGGCCTTGCGCGTGGCCAGATGAAGTGGGAAGTGGTGGTGACCGGGGAGTGAGGCAGGACCCCTTGACTCTGAGCCCAGGTGGTTGCTTCTCAGGCAAGGGCTCTGGTCCCCTGTCCCTTCTTCCCTAGCAGCGGTGATGGCTCCTTTTCTCCTTGCAGTGTGAGAACGAGTCATCGATGCGCTGGCAGATGGCTCTCTACAAGGAGATGTCAGGCAAAGCCGAAGACTGCAACAATCCGGAGAAGATTGTCAAACGGGTTCAGGAAGTCTCCGCTGTGCTCTTCCACCTGGAACTGGTATGGGGAAGTGGGGGGTGGCAAGTGAAGTTAGTAGAGATGCCATTCCCCAGTTGGGGGTGGGGGAACCCCTCGATCTTTCACGCTCCTGCCCACGGCTGGCTGGCGGGGGGAAATCCCACCCCCAAACGCAACAGGCTGACATCACGCGGAAGTGACGTTGCGCGGTAAAGCTCTGTTTTATGGCAAAACTCTATGGTTTGGGGCAATGTTCCCTCTAAGCTGTGGAGTCTTGTGAGCAAAAATTCTACTTTGTGAGCTACTATTATTAAAGTTGTGAGCGAGTGATTTGGCTACTGCATAACCTAGTTTGCTCTGGAGCCCTCCTTCCTGAGCTAAGACAAAAATGTGTGAGCTGGAGGCTAAAAATATGTGAGCTAGCTCACACTAACTCAGCTTAGAGGGAACACTGGTTTGGGGGCAATTTCACCATAGAGTTTTGCCCGAAAAGCAGAGCATCCCCCCCGACGTCACCGACATGATGATGTCACTTCTGTGTGATGTCAGCACATCGTGGCACTCCGCCCCCACTCTCGGAAAGTCCCTCCCCCACCAGCGCAATAATTGGACCTGGCCACCCTAGAAGTGAGTGGCTGAAGTAACATGCCCAAAGTAGCCATAGGGTATACTGGCCAACTCCCCACCCATTGAAAGGGCTTCCGCAAAGATGGCCACTCCTTTAACCAGACCGTACTTTAAAGCAGAGCTCATTAAAAACAATAACAACTTGAATGACATGCTCACAGTTGGCCACATCGAGTAGAGCACTTAAGGGCTGTCAAGTTCACTCTACAGCTGGAGTGTCGAACTCATTTGTTATGAGGGCCGGATCTGACATAAATGAGACCTTGTCGGGCCGGGCCACGTGTGTCATAAAAGTTAATGCCCGGTAGTGGAGATATAAACATTATAAAGGACACAAACACAAAGGGTTGGTGTTTTTTTTTACTTAAAATAAAAGCATGCTTAAAACAGCGCTTTTGCAATATTTTGTTTATTGAACAGTGTCTGATAACTGGCACCTCTTGCTCTGAATCATGACATCAAAATGTCTGTGCTGTTGCAATCTTGAGTATGCAGTCCAGGTGTGTCTCTGTAAGCTGCAAACCTACGACGACGCAGCAGCAGCAGAACTGGAAGAAGAAGCAGAAGACGGCCAGTTCTGCTGCGGGCCTGATAGAAGCCCTCCGGGGGCCTGATCCGGCCCCCGGGCCGCATGTTTGACACCCCTGCTCTAGAGCCTTTTGGAATGACCCCGCAAAAAAGAAGATGGGTTCTTATGTTCTAGTAGCGCCCCCTCCGAAAGTCATGACTGTCCTGGGCTGTCTCCAGCTGTCTTAATGAAATCCTTGGCCAAGGGTAGAAGAGAGGGGGGAGGGAAATGCACGGAGGACGGGAACAGCCGACGACCAGCTGCGGCTGGGGAACGACGGGGGCCCCGCCCTCTGACTCCAACAAGCCTTGTGTATGTCCCCCACAGACAGAGCATCCGTTCAAGTCCAAGAAGGCCGTGTGGCATAAGCTGCTATCCAAGCAGCGCCGGCGTGCCGTGGTGGCCTGCTTCCGTATGACACCTCTCTACAACCTGCCCAGGTGAGTAGTGATGCACAGATCTGTGCCCCGTGTGCCCCCGGGGCCGAATAAGGGACACACGGTTGGAGTCCAGGGAGAGGATAAATATCTGTTTATTGCAATAATCAGGAAAATACAGGACTGGATACCTTGGCACCCAGTAACGGCCAAGCTGTGTTCTGCCCCAACCAGGAAGGGCAATAGGTCTTATACCCCAAATGACATCATTACAGTTTATACATTAAGAAATCTTCAATTGGTGTCCAACAGGCCTCATCATCAGAGCATCATTTGAGCCAGTTTGGTGTAGTGGTTAAGTGCGCTGACTCTAATCTGGGAGGACCGGGTTTGATTCCCCACTCCTCCACTCGCAGCTGCTGGATGACCTTGGGCAAGCCGTAGTTCTGATAAGAGCTGTTCTTGAAAAAAGAGCAGTTTCTGTCAAGAGCTCTCTCAGCCCCACCTACCTCACAGGGTGTCTGTTGTGGAGAAGGGAAGGGAAAGGAGTTTGTGAGCCGCTCTGAGACTCCTTTGGGTAGTGAAGGGCGGGGTATAAATCCAATCTCTTCTCTTCTTCTCCTATTGGCAAGCCCCTCTCTGGATCACAAGTGTCAGTAATTGTGTCGTCTTATCTGGTCCCGGAACAGAGGGGCCTTCTTTTGGCATCATTCCTGGCTTATTTGCTTCGGTCTGAAACTAGGGAGTTTCCTGATAAAATGCCTAAAACTTAGCTCTTGGCAGACGTTCTGGGGCCAGATGCTCTGCTCTACACAAAAAAGATATTTGTTTTGAGAACACTCCGTCTTTCCGTCTCACAGCTACACTTTCAGAATTCTCCTTCAACCGGGGAGCTTATAATTTCAAATATGCATCCCATTCTGAATCTATCAAAAAGAACCTTTGGCAATTAGAAATATCCTCATTAAATTCTGTTCCAAGTCTCTTCTACCTGGGTTAAGTGCTGAGGTCTAAATTCACTTGTAACCAGACTCCTAATAAGGCACAGTGACAGCTGTCATTCTACATATCAAATGTCAAAAATCACAATCATAAATCACATTCACTGGTCCCTTGTCCTACAGTAGGAAGAGAGGGTAGGGTTCATGCACCAGCTCAGCGGTCTGGATTTGTCTTGCGCCAGCATGGTCCAGTGGTTAGAGTGTTCGCCTAGCGTCTGGGGGAAAACTATGTTCAAACACCCCCCCCCACTCTGTCATGGAAGCTTGCTGGGTGACCTTGGTTCCAGCCACGCGCTCCTCAGCCTCACCTACCTGACTGGGTTCTTGTGAAGATAAAATGGGAAAGGGGATACACCATCTGCTGACCTCCTTCACGTTCGGATAGGACAACCATGTTCTAGATTAGGGTTCCCAGCCCTGCGCTGGCAAATACCGGTAGATTTACGTGGTGTCACTCGGAGAGGGTGGGGTTTCAGGAGGATGCGGCGTCGCTTGCGGGCGACGCTCTAGGAATTTCCTCTGATCTTTGTGGTAAAGACCATAGAGACGAGTGGAAATGCCTAGACCGTCACCATTGACACTTTTTCCTGTCTTCCCATCCCCCCCTTAAATTATCAAGGACAGGAGGGAGGAAATTTGCCTGCTACCCAAGGACAAGCCTCCTGTAGATTGATCTACCTCCCTGAGTGCCACATGGCTGG
>NW_015171620.1:0-27051 GCF_001447785.1 Gekko japonicus
GTTCCCTTTTCCCATAAGTAATTAGTAAAATGTACTTTTTTAAAACTAATACACAGGTGTGCTGCGTTTTTCTTTATCTCTGCTACACTGTATACAGACAAGGGGACACAATCTCAAGGGCCCCCAAAGATTTATCATAAGCATCCAGATGTTGACGCTCATCCATCTCAGAAAGTTATTTCATCTCAGAAAGTTATTTCCAACCTTGCTGGAAATGGGATTTCAAAGAGCATGAAATTCTGGGCTAGTTTGGCACGAAGAATCAAAGTTGTGGATTCTATGCACTCTTTGTGAAACTGTGTTTATTTTAATATGATGTCTCTGTTCTTCTGGGTTTTTTTTTTTTTACTGATCTGCTGGGTGCTCCAAGTGTTTTGAAAAACAAGCTAAATGTATTTTAAACGTTTAAAAGGATATGTTTTCCTCTTTGGATAGTGGCACAAGTACATTGCCCCTGAATCTGGATTCTTAAAATCTAAGCCACTGAAAAGTTCAGGACAATCATGACCATCTTGCCACCTCACACACCTTCAAAGAAATTCAGCTCTCACTTTGTATGTGTGTAGAATTACCTTCAGGCTGGTGACCCCATGCAGTTTTCAAAGGGAAGGGACGTTCAGAGGTGGTTCTCCATTGCCTGCCTCTGCATAGCAACCCTGGACTTCCTTAGTGGTCTCCCATCCATATACTAACTGGGCTGACTCTGCTTAACTTCCCAGATCTGATGAGGTTGGGCTAGGCTGGGCCATCCAGACCAGGGCACCACTGGACTCCCCCAGAACCATGAAGGACTTCCTTGGTGGTCCCTCATCCAAATACTAACCAGGGCCAGTCCTGCTTAGCTCCCCAGATCTGACAAGGTCTGGGTAGCCTGGACAATCCAGGTCATGGCAAGAACGACACAAGGTTTAAAAAAGAGATGAAAAGGGAATGGTCTCCACCCAGGCTCCATTGCATCAGATAGTGCATAATAAATGAAATGAAATAATGCTCTGCCTTCTTGGTGCTTGGGGGGGTCAACAGTGGGAGGGCTTCTAGTGTCCTGGCTCCACTGGTGGACCTCCTGATGGCACCTGGTTTTTGGCCACTGTGTGACACAGAGTGTTGGACTGGATGGGCCTTTGGCCTGATCCAACATTGGCGTCTCTTATGTTCTTATGTTCTTAACTTACCTATTTTTAATATGTGGAGGGGGTTTTATGTCTGTGTGGGGGGAACCATCAACTTCATCATTTTTATTTATTTATTCCTTTTGGAAAAAATGATGCTGCCTCTCCAGGAACCTGCCCAAGGAGCCTTACAAAATAAAAGTAATAAAAACAAAATATGAAACAATATTCATTAAAATCCAGCATTGGCGGGGGAGGACCCAAAATGGCACATGAAGATTGACCATTAATCACGTCTTCTACCCCTCAAAACGTACATGGAATTTACAACCACACGGTTGAAAAGTGGGTGCCCCTGCCTTGAAAGGAATCAGTGGTGTGTCCCCGGAGGAGGAGGAGGAGGAGGAGGAGGAGGAGGAGGAGACAGTGCCTAATAGAAAAGTCTGCACGTCTTTGGCACCAGAGTGTAGATGACAATATGCATAATGAGTTTGCCTATTGGCTAATCAATAGATTTCAGGATGTCTCAGGGGTGGAAACTCACTTCTACTGCCTTTGTTCTAATTTCTTCCCTGGGGCACGGACACGGGGTTTAGCGTTTACAGGGGAAAGATGCGGGTTAGAAAGAGCTAGAAAGGGTGTTTGTTGTTTTGAACTCCCAGTTCCCTTTTCCCATAAGTAATAAGTAAAATTTACTTTTTTAAAGCTAATACACTCGTGTGCTGCGTTTTTCTTTTGCTCTGCTACACTGTATACCCAACAGAGGGACACAATCTCAAGGGCCCCCAAAGATTTATCATAAGCATCCAGATGCGGACGCTCATCCATGCCCCCTCTTTCTTTCTAGCAAGCCTGTCGCATGGAGCACCAACGTCATGGCTGGGCTCCTCAGTAAAAGTACAGGAAGGGGCAAAAGACTTCCTTCCCTCCCAGTTCTGAAAGAAGCTTTCTGATGACTTTTCTACTGGATGGAGCATTGTTTCCAAAGCTATTGAGGTACAGTAATGGGAACAATTGCAGACAGCAAAGGAAACAGAAGTGGGACCTTGCTTGGCTGACAGAGTCCAGGGGGGGGAAGCATTTGTGCTTCTTGAAGGAAATTACAATGATTTATTATAAAACTGTGGCTAGAAAAGAAAGATTTTGACTAATGAAACTGAGGGGTCATGAGGTAGTCCAGGATTCTCAGCTGCATCCATAATTTTTACTTACTTCTTCAGGAAAAGTGCTTTCCTCTGCAAATTCCAGTTTCATTCAAAGACACCCTGCCATCTTTAAGTATGGACACTGTCATATCATTTTCTATCCTACGGGAAAATGAAGTCTCTCTGGAAAATGTGTGGCGGTCCCTGCCTGCCCCCAAGGAGGGTCTCTCATTAGATGCCCTCAAAAACTGAAAGGCCAGAGATGCCCCTCACAGAACCCTTCCTGATCACTCACATGTATTGGGGGGGGGGGGTTTAAAATGTCTTTTGGCCAATAGATTGGATTCCCCTGTCTCCCTTGCTTTCCCCTCCAATACCAGTTTCAGAGCATCCCAGACTGTCTAAACTAGTATTTAGACAACTACAGTCTGTTTTATGCAATGCTATCATCTAATTCCAGATGGAGTTCACCAATGGGACAGTTCAGGAATTCATTTTGCTGGGCTTTGAGGTTGGGCAGCTGCAACGACTCCTGCTCCTCGTCTTTTTCACTCTTCTTTACATGCTCACCATGGCTGAGAACATCACCATCATCACACTGGTGGTTCTAGACACCCACTTGTTCCAGCTTCCTATGTACATCCTGCTGAGCAACTTCTCCTGGCTGGAGATCTGTTATGTGAACACCACTGTGCCCCGGATGCTCTTAGACCTGGCATTATCCAACAAGAGCATCTCCTTCAGCTCCTGCTTCCTCCAGTTTTACATCTTCTGCTCTCTTGGCAGTACGGAATGCTTCTTCCTCTCTTCTATGGCCTTGGATCGCTACTTGGCCATCTGCCACCCACTGCGATATCCACAGATTATGTCCCCAAACTTTTGCTATATCCTAGTCACTGTTTGTTGGGCTCTTGGCTTCCTGGCATACATTGTCCCAGTGACACTGATCTCCAAGATGTCTTACTGTGGCCCCAACGTCATTGACCATTTTTTGTGTGATGCTGGGCCAATTCTGGCTTTGGCGTGCCCTCCACTACTAAAAGCACCCACCAGTAGTCTGATTTTCATGGATATTGTGGTGATCCTAGGCAACATCGTGTTTGCTGTGCTGTCCTACGGCTCTGTGATTGTCACCTTGATGAAAAACTCTAGCAAAGGCAATCGGGCCAAGTCCTTCTCCACCATATCATTCCACTTGTTGGTGGTCACACTTTACTATGGCCCTGCAGCAGGGATTTATATAAAGCCAAGAGAAGCTGACTCCAGTGTCACTAAGATAGTAACACTCTGCTATACTGCCATAACACCCTTTCTCAACCCCCTGATTTACTGTCTGAGGAATGATCAGGTGAAGGAGGCACTGTTCAGGCTATGGAGAAGAAAGGCAGTGTTTTTGAAAAGTAAAACTGACAGTGTGAAAAAGAGGAAAAGAACAGGAAATATATCACAAAACCTGCAACATTAGTGTCCGAGAAAAAGCTGATAAGTTCAATGTGGGATAACAAAGGTACTGTTCTCCGTTCAGTGTTCCTGACTCCTTTGTGCGCTGGAAGACAAAAATGCACATTTCCACTAGAATACTATGCAAATGCTTTTTAAGCAGATATTTTGTAATAGATTCAGTACAATGAATGGTCCATTGTTTTAAGGCACTCGCAACTGTATAATTGTTATGCATTCCAGCAAGTGCAGTAAAAATAATTTTATGTTGAAATCATTATTATTTCTCCATGTGATCGAACTGTAGCTTATGCTAAGTCATATATGTCAACATATCACAGAGATGGCTTTACTGTCATTAGCCCAATACGGAATGGTTATTTTCTGAAAATGAGATAACTACTCTTCTGAGTTTGAAACGTGTTCTCTCCCATTCTCCCAGCAATGCCATTGAGAACAGAATGGCATTTGATTGTTTTTTCCCTTTCTTGACAGTTCCATAGGGCCTACAAGATGGAGCTCTATCACCGGGCCTTTAGTTGAGGCAGTGGGCCTCCACCTTGATATGGCCTCCCCTCCAGTGATGGCAGGTTTAAAAGACAAATCAAAACAAGAAAGGTGCTGTTGGAGATAGCTGGAGACTTCAGGTTGCACAGAGAGAGACCTGCTGGAATAAGGAGACAGACCCACTTTATAACAGTTAACATTGGCTGCCATTTTGTTTCTGAGTACAATTCAAGGTGCCCGTTTTAATGTTGATAGCTCTTCATGACCGGGGAGTCTCATGCTTGAAAGACCACTTCTAAAGACCCACTCACCAGCTCCATTCAGTCCACAAGTTATTTTTCTAAAATCCATCATATAATGTGATTTGCTTGTGTCCTCTTCAGTCTGTGGCATTCTCACTTTGTGGAATGACCAACCTGATGGGGTATAAAAACTGTCCCCTTTGGTCATCTTCCTCAAGATACGCACAGCAATTTCATCTCAGAAAGTTATTTCCAACCTTGCTGGAAATGGGATTTCAAAGAGCATGAAATTCTGGGCTAGTTTGGCACGTAGAATTACCTTCAAGCTGGTGACCCCACGCAGTTTTCAAAGGGAAGAGACATTCAGAGGTGGTTCGCCATTGCCTGCCTCTGCATAGAAACCCTGGACTTCCTTTGTGGTCTCCGATAATGAAACTGAAGCTCAAATACTTTGGCCACCCAATGAGAAGGGAGCACTCACTGGAGAAGACCCTGATGCTGGGAATGATTGAAGGTCAAAGGAGACGGGGACGGCAAAGGATGAGATGGTTAGACAGTGTCATAGATGCAACGAACATGAAATTGAGTGAACTTCAGAGGACAGCAGAAGACAGGAGGGCCTAGCGTGACCTGGTCCATGGGGTTGCGAAGAGTCAGACTCGACTGTGCGACTGAACAACAAAAATCCATATACTAACCAGGGCTGACTCTGCTTAACTTCCCAGATCTGATGAGGTTGGGCTAGCCTGGGCCATCCAGACCAGGGCACCGCTGGACTCCCCCAGAACCACGAAGGACTTCCTTGGTGGTCCCTCCTCCAAATACTAACCAGGGCCAGTCCTGCTTAGCTCCCCAGATCTGACGAGGTCTGTGTAGCCTGGACAATCCAGGTCATGGCAAGAACGACACAAGGTTTAAAAAAGAGATGAAAAGGGAATGGTCTCCACCCAGGCTCCATTGCATCAGATATTGCATAATAAATAAAATGAAATAGCATATCTATATTAATATGTGTGTGGGGGGGTTATGTCTGCATTGGAGAAACCATCAACTTCACCATTTATTCCTTTCGGAAAAAATGATGCTGCCTCTCCAGGAACCTGCCCAAGGAGCCTTACGAAATAAAAGTAACAAAAACAAAATATGAAACAATATTCATTAAAATCCAGCATTGGCGGGAAAGGAACCAACATGGCACAGGAAGATTGACCATTAATCCAATTTAGAGTTACCATATTTTGAAAAGCTAGAAAGAGGACATACTTCCCAAATGACTACTTTGAACAAGTGATCACTGTTACAAATCTCATTTTAAATACCCTTTAAGCTGTGATAATTGCTACTAACTAGGAATATTCCTAACCTTCCAACCCAAAAGGGGGACATTTTCATTGGTTTTTCAAAAAGAGTCCAAAAGAGGACAGACACCCCCAAAAAAAGAGGACATGTCCTCTAAAAAGTGCACAGACACACACACACACACAAAAGAGGCCACCTAGTACCAATAAGGATACACAGTTTTGATACAAGCACATCAAATTGTAATTTAGTTTTTTAGCCCCCCCCCAAAAGAGGACATGTCCTCTAAAAAGCGCACAGACACACATATACAAAAAAAGAGGCCACCTAGTTCCAATGAGGATACACAGTTTTGATACAAGCACATCAAATTGTAATTTAGTTTTTTAGGTTCCCTTTTATGTCAAATCTCATGTGTGAGACTTCAAAATGGGTAGAGCTGGTTTTGCTCACGAGCACTCAGGTTTTAATTGGATCAGATCTCCTATGGGGAGGCCTGCCATGGCTTAATAGAGTTTCGGTCTCCATAATATGTAAATTCCCACAGAAATAAATCCCGTGAAGGAGAAGGAGAAGGATGATCAGGGTTATACGCATCATGAGAAAATGGGGTTCATACGAGAGGGTGTAGACTTTCCAATTTCCCGGGGGGGGGGAGGCTGGGGCTGGGCCAGAGGCATTGCTTTGCTAGGAACAAGGGTGGCTCCCGGGGGAGGCTGAGCACCTTCCTGAAAAATTTGGCGGGGGCTGAAGCCCCGCTGCCCCCACGAAGATAGAAGGAAGTCTGATTTTATTCAGTCCAACTTAACTCCCAAGTGTCCCTAGGATGGCAGTTTACAGCACATAGCATAGGTCATGGTGTCCAGTCTTTACCACTGAAGATTCGGCCATGGAGACTGAAAAGACGGAAGGCTGGAGAATCTTCTAACATAGGATTTGATCCAGGAATCAATTTAAAAATTTGTCCAAAATATTTATAAAGATCTAGTGTCCGATTTCCTCTCTATACCTTGGTGAAATACCATCAGGGTTTGACTGAACTGATACCAGCAACTGGAAAGGGGCAGATCTCTTAAGATGGTGTCCTGCACGTGGACCGTAAACAGATGATGTACATTGAAACAGAAATGAAAGGCAGAGTCTACCTCCCACGTGGCCATAGCCAGTGCCAAATGGCAGGAAAGTCGGTCGTCTGCTGGGGCACAAAGACATCCACTGGGCCCACTCGTAGAAGCAGAGGAGAATGGGAGGGAGGGCTCTGCATCCCGCCTCCTTCCCCCCCCTCGCAGTTTGGTGCAGGAGATGCAGGAGTAGCTAGCGACTCTCCTCTCTGGCACCATGAAGGCCCCAGTTGCTCCTGTGCTCCAGGGCTGCATGTTTTTTCATGGGGACTGTTGCTTCTGAGAGCCCAACTAAACCTGAGGGCAAACTTGTGGCCACCATGACTTTGCCCTCACCGTTTCACAGTGAATTTAAAATGCCACAAGGCCCCGAGGTGCCAATGGCTCGTTGTGTGGAACTCTTGAAGAGTTCTGTGCCACAAGCCGACACCAGATCGATCGGGGCCTTGTGGACTTTGTTATTGTGGGGGGGGGGGTTGCATGGCACAATAGGGCTGAACACGTCTTCTACCCCTCAAAACGTACATGGAATTTACAACCACACGGTTGAAAAGTGGGTGCCCCTGCCTTGAAAGGAATCAGCGGTGTGTCCCCCTAGGAGGAGGAGGAGACAGTGGCCACCCATTGGTGATCTCTGACTATCATCATTGGGTCAGAAAAGAGGTCAGCTCTGGGTTCGTGTCTCTAGCCGCTTGGCATCCTGTTGGGATATAGGAGCAAGTTGCTTTCCTGATGTCATGAAAGAATTTACATGTTCACTTGTGCTACTTTCTAGTTAGTTTGCTCAGGGCCAATAGAAAGTACCAGAGCGTAGATGACAATATGCATAATGAGTTAATATAGGGATTGCCTATTGGCTAATCAATAGATTTCAGGATGTCTCAGGGGTAGAGACTCAGGAAACTTCTACTGCCTTTGTTCTAATCTCTTCCCTGGGGCACAGACACGGGGTTTAGCGTTTACAGGGGGGAAAGATGCGGGTTAGAAAGAGCTAGACAGGGTGTTTGTTGCTTTGAACTCCCAGTTCCCTTTTCCCATACGTAATTAGTAAAATTTACTTTTTAAGGGTAATACACTTGTGTGCTGCGTTTTTCCTTTCCTCTGCTACACTGTATACCCAACAGAGGGACACAATCTCAAGGGCCCCCAAAGATTTATCATAAGCATCCAGATGTTGACACTCATCCATGCTCTTTCTAGCAAGCCTGTCGCATGGAGCACCAAGACTATGGCTGGGCTCCTCAGTAAAAGTACAGGAAGGTGCAAAAGACTTCCTTCCCTCCCAGTTCTGAAAGACACTTTCTGATGACTTTTCTACTGGATGGAGCATTGTTTCCAAAGCTATTGAGGTACAGTAATCGGAACAATTGCAGACAGCAAAGGAAACAGAAGTGGGACCTTGCATGGCTTATAGAGTCCGGGGGGGGGGAGGCATTTGTGCTTCTTGAAGGATATTATAATGATTTATTATAAAACTGTGGCTAGAAAAGAAGGATTTTGACTAATGAAACTGAGGGGTCATGAGGTAGTCCAGGATTCTCACCTGCATCCATAATTTTTACTTACTTGTTCAGGACACTCTGAATCTTTAAGACACCCTGCCACCTTTAAGTATGAACACTGTCATATTGATTTCTATTCTACTGGGAAAATGAAGTCTCCCTGGAAAATGTGTGGAGGTCCCTGCCTGTCCCGAAAGAGGGCCTCTCATTCAGTGCCCTGATGAAAGGTCAGACATGCCCCTCACAGAACCTTCCTGATCACTCACAGGTCTGTGGGGAGAAAATTTAATATGTATTTTGGCCAGTAGATTGGATTCCTCTCTCTCCCTTGCTTTCCCCTCCAACACCAGTTTCAGAGCATCCCAGTCTATCTAAACTAGTATTTGTATACTTTCATATGGAATAGAAACTCTGGCTGAAGCTGACAATTTCTCTGTCTTCATCTCATGCTTTTTTGCTTCTGGTGGGAGAGTCCTACTCTGTGTGCTCATTTTATACCTGGTGTTACTCTACCCGCAAGTTGCTTGAAACGAACCAGCTGTTTCATGGTGAATTCTGTACAGCTAATTTCTTCTACCATGTACTAGAAAATTATGGAAATATAAATAATACAGACACAATCTGCTTTTCAGATCTTATGTACTTTGTAAACCCCTCACCTCATTCGAACTGGCAAGTACAAGATATATAGCAGTGCTGGCAATACAGAACATCTAAAGATGCTGATGCTGATATAGTAGTGAATTGTCTCCTCAAAGGTAGAGTTTGGCTGGGTTTGTACATGTTAAATCTATCTTCTTGGTGTCTGCCTAGCAATACAAGGCATTTGGTTGTTTTGTTGTTCTAATGGATTTGGGGGCAGGGCGGGGCTGTAGCTCTGAGGTCAAGCATCTGCTTGGCATGCAGAAGGTTCCAGGCTCAATCCCTGGCATCTCCAGCTCAAAAGATCAGGTGGTTGGTGATGTGAAAGACCTCTGCATAGGACCCTGGAGAGACTCTGCCAGTCTGAGCAGACAATACTGGCCTTGATGACCGATGGTCTGATTCAATATATGGCCGTTTCATGTGTGTGTTTATGTGTGAGAACGTTTCTCCCTCTGCCCCGTTCAGCCAGCCTTTCCACTGTTGCTGTGGAAGTCATTAAATACTTTCAAATCTCTGCAACCTTCCATGGAGGACCTTCAGGCTCGCCAGAATTGCTGCTGTCAATTATTGGGCAGATTACGCTAAAAGTAAATAACCTTTGACTTATTTTGACCAGTGAGGTTTGGAACTGAGATCTTGTGACCATCTCCTAGAAGTAACATCATTCCTACTGTACGCAGATTTCTCAAAGTGCATGTTTTGCTATTATTTTTTATATTTCAAAATTTATACATACCCAGAGGAACAATACCTTCTGATGAAATGTGGATGGGGGGATCGACATCCCCTCTCTTCCCTAATTGGATGGCATTCCTCTTTAGCATTTCTCTTTCTATGGAGACCAATAGCCAGACAACTACAGTCTGTTTTATGCAATGCTAATTCTGTCATCTAATTCCAGATGGAGTTCACCAACGGGACAGTTCAGGAATTCATTTTGCTGGGCTTTGAGGTTGGGCAGCTGCAACGACTCCTGCTCCTCGTCTTTTTCACTCTTCTTTACATGCTCGCCATGGCTGAGAACATCACCATCATCACACTGGTGGTTCTAGACATTCACTTGTCCCGGCTTCCCATGTACATCCTGCTGAGAAACTTCTCCTGGCTGGAGATCTGTTATGTGAACACCACTATGCCCCGGATGCTCTTAGACCTGGCATTGTCCAACAAGATCATCTCCTTCGGCTCCTGCTTCCTCCAGTTTTACGTCTTCTGCTCTCTCGGCAGCACTGAATGCTTCTTCCTCTCTTCCATGGCCTTGGATCGCTACTTGGCCATCTGCCACCCACTGCGATATCCACAGATCATGTCCCCAAACTTTTGCTATGTCCTCGTCACTGCTTCTTGGGTCCTCGGCTTCCTGGCATCCATTGTCCCAGTGACACTGATCTCCATGATGTCTTACTGTGGCCCCAACGTCATTGACCATTTTTTGTGTGATCCTGGGCCAATTATGGCTTTGGCTTGCCCTCCACTACCAAAAGCACCCATCATTAGTCTGATTTTTATTAATGTTCTGGTGATCCTAGGCAACATCGTGTTTACTGTGCTGTCCTACGGCTCTGTGATCATCACCTTGATGAAAAACTCTAGCAAAGGCAATCGAGGCAAGTCCTTCTCCACCATATCTTTCCACTTGTTGGTGGTCACACTTTTCTATGGTCCTTTAGCAGGGATTTATATAAAGCCAAGAGAAGCTGACTCCAATGTCACTAAGATAGTCACACTCTGCTATACTGCCATAACACCCTTTCTCAACCCCCTGATTTACTGTCTGAGGAACGATCAGGTGAAGGAGGCACTGTTCAGGCTATGGAGAAGAAAGGCAGTGTTTTTGAAAAGTAAAATTGACAGTGCGAAAAAGAGGAAAGGAACAGGAAATATATAACAAGACCTGCAACATTAGTGTCCGAGAAAAAGCTGATATGTTCAATGTGGGATAACAAAGGTTTTGTTCTCCGTTCAGTGTTCCTAACTCCTTTGTGCACTGGAAGACAAAAACGCGCATTTCCACTAGAATACTATTCAGGTGCTTTTTAAGTAGATATTTTGTAATAGATTCAATAAAATGAATTGTCCATTGTTTCTAAGGCACTCGCAACTGTATAATTGTTATGCATTCCAGCAAGTGCAATAAAATAATTTTATGTGCAAATCATTATTATTCCTCTATGTGATTGAACTGTAGGTTATGCTAAGTCATATGTCTCGACATATCACAGAGATGGCTTTACTGTCAGTAACTCAATACGGAATGGTTATTTTCTGAAAATGAGATAACTACTCTTCTGAGTTTGAAACATGTACTCTCCCATTCTCCCAATGATGCCATTGAGAACACAATGGCATTTGATTGTTTTTTCCCTTTCTTAACAGTTCCATAGGTCCTACAAGATGGAGCTCTTTCACCGGGCCTTTAGTTGAGGCAGCGGGCCTCCCCTCCAGTGAAGGCAGGTTTAAAAGACAAATCAAAACAAGAAGGGTGCTGTTGGAGATAGCTAGAGACTTCAGGTTGCACAGAGAGATACCTGCTGGAATAAGGAGACAGACCCATTTTATAACAGTCAACATTGGCTGCCATTTTGATTCTGAGTACAATTCAAGGTGCCGGTTTTAA
Organism: Gekko japonicus; assembly: GCF_001447785.1. NCBI lineage: Eukaryota > Metazoa > Chordata > Lepidosauria > Squamata > Gekkonidae > Gekko > Gekko japonicus. The sequence continues at coordinate 11,628 of NW_015171620.1, forward strand.
TGTTGATAGCTCTTCATGATCGGGGAGTCTCATGCTTGAAAGACAACTTCTAAAGACCCATTCACCAAAATGCCCCCACCAAACCCTAACCCCACTCGGGACGAAAGCAGCGGCTATGCCTGTCAGTTCAGGCTCCACTTTGAATCCGGCATCTAGGACGATCCCTGGTGCTCCCTGCGAGTTGCTATGATGCAGGGGACTGGATCAAGCCCCTTGCTACCCACTACCCCTTTCCCCAGGAGAGTTGGGGGTCTCCGATTGGTTAGAAGACACTTTTTTGGACTCAGAAGTGCCCAGTGCTCATTCAAGTGATTGTCTGGCCACGCTACAGCCACCAAGTTCCTTTCCTGATGTCATGAAAGAATTTACATGTTCACTTGTGCATGCTACTTTCTAGTTAGTTTGCTTAGGGCTAATAGAAAAGTCTGCAAATCTTTTGGCGCCAGAGTGTAGATGACAATATGCATAATGAGCTTAGAGGGAACACTGCCCATAGCATAGGTCATGGTGTCTAGTCTTTACTGCTGAAAATCAGGCCATGAAGTGAGCTGGCTCACGCCAACTCAGCTTAGAGGGAACACTGGTCATGGTGTCCAGTCTTTACTGCTGAAAATCAGGCCATGAAGACTGAAAAGACGGAAGGATGGAGAATCTTCTAACATATGATTTGATCCTGGAATCAATTTTAAAAATTGTCCCAAATATTTATAAAGGTCTGGTGTTTGATTACCCCTCTTTACCTCAGTTAACTACCATCAGGGTTTGACTCAACTGATACCAGTAAAGGGAAAAGGGCAGACCTCATAAGACGGTGTCCTGCACGTGGACCGTAAAAATATGATGTACAATGAAAGCGAAATGAAAGGCAGAGTCTACTTCCCGTGTGACCACAGTCCGTGTCAAAGGGCAGCTGCTGAGGCCCAAAGATCTCTCCTGGGCCCACTTGCAGAAGCAGAGGAGAGTGGGAGGAAGGACTCCGGCTCCATCCTCCTTCCCCCTCCCCTCACAGTCTGGTGCAGGGGATGCAGGAGCAGCTAGCAGCCAGTGTTCCCTCTAAGCTGAGTTAGTGTGAGCTAGCTCACAGGTTTTTAGCCTCTGGCTCACACATTTTTGTCTTAGCTCAGGAAGAATGGCTCCAGAGCAGACTAATTTATGCAGTAGCCAAATCGCTCGCTCCCAACTTTAATGCCAGTAGCTCACAAAGGAGAATTTTTGCTCACAAGACTCCACAGCTTAGAGGGAACATTGCTAGCAGCTCTCCTCTCTGGCACCAGGAAGGCTCCAGCTGCACCTGTGCTCCAGGGCTGCACTTTTTTTGATGGGGAGTGTTGCTTCCGGGAGCCCAACTTAACCTGAGGGCAAACTTGTCACCACCATGACTTTGCCCTCACCCTTTTACAGTGAATTTAAAATGCCACATGGCCCTGATATGCCAATAGCTCATAGTGTGGAGCTCTTGAAGAGTTCGGTGCCGCAAGACCACACCAGATAGAGGCCTTGTGGGTTTTGTTATTGTTTTTTGGGGGGTGCATGACCGAATATATCTGTACATCTTCTACCCCTCAAAACGTACATGGAATTTACAACCACACAGTTGAAAAGTGTGCGCTACTGTCTTGAAAGGAATCAGTGGTGTGTCCCCCTTGGGAGGAGGAGAAGACAGTGCCCTGTCTCTGATCATCATCTCTGGGTGAGGGAAAAGGTCAGCTCAAGGTTTGTTTCTAGAGCTTCTTGGGACCCTGATGAGATATATAAGCAAGTTCCTTTCCTGATGTGCTGGAAGAATTTACATGTTTACTTGTTCAAGCTCATTTTCTAGTTAGTTTGTTTAGAGCCAATAGAAAAGCCTGCACATATCTGGCACCAGAGTGTAGATGACAATATGCACAATGAGTTAGTATTGGGATTAAAGGTAAAGGTTCCCTTGCTCGAAAGCCAGTCGAATCCGACTCTAGGGTTGCGGTGCTCATCTCCGTTTCAAAGCCGAAGACTTGTGCATGCTACTTTCTAGTTAGTTTGCTTAGGGCTAATAGAAAAGTCTGCAAATCTTTTGGCGCCAGAGTGTAGATGACAATATGCATAATGAGTTAGTATTGGGATTGCTTATTGGCTAATCAATAGATTTGAGGATATCTCAGAGGTGGAGACTCAGGAAACGTCTACTGCCTTTGTTCTAATCTCTTCCCTGGGGCACGGACACGGGGTTTAGCATTTACAGGGGGAAAAGATGCGGGTTAGAAAGAGCTAGACAGGGTGTTTGTTGTTTTGAACTCCCAGTTCCCTTTTCCCATGAGCAATTAGTAAAAATTACTTTTTTAAAGCTAATACACACGTGTGCTGCGTTTTTCTTTTCCTCTGCTACACTGTATACCCAACAGAGGGACACAATCTCAAGGGCCCCCAAAGATTTATCATAAGCATCCAGATGTTGACGCTCATCCATGCCCCCTCTTTCTTTCTAGCAAGCCTGTCGCATGGAGCACCAAGACTATGGCTGGGCTCCTCAGTAAAAGTACAGGAAGGTGCAAAAGGCTTCCTTCCCTCCCAGTTCTGAAAGACACTTTCTGATGACTTTTCTACTCGACGGAGCATTGTTTCCAAAGCTATTGAGGTACAGTAATGGGAACAATTGCAGACAGCAAAGGAAACAGAAGTGGGACCTTGCTTGGCTGACAGAGTCCGGGGGGGGGGGGCCTTTGTGCTTCTTAAAGGATATTATAATGATTTATTATAAAACTGTGGCTGGAAAAGAAGGATTTTCACTAATGAAACTGAGAGGTCATGAGGTAGTCCAGGATTCTCACCTGCATCCGTAATTTTTACTTACTTGTTCCAGAAAAGTGCTTTCCTCCTATTAGACTTTGCAAATTCCAGTTTCATTCAAAGACACCCGGCATTCTTTAAGTATGGACACTGTCATATCATTTTCTATGCTACTGGGAAATGCTCTCTGGAAAATGTGTGGAGGTCCCTGCCTGCCCCCCAAGGAGGGCCTCTCTTTCAGTGCCCTGAACAACTGAAAGGCCAGACATGCTCCCCTCAGAACCCTTCCTGATCACTCACAGGTCTCTGTGGGGGAAAATGTAAATGTGTTTGGGCCAATAGATTTTGACTAATGAAACTGAGGGGTCATGAAATAGTCCAGGATTCTCAGCTGCATCCATAATTTTTACTTACTTGTCCAAGAAAAGAGATTTCCTCCTATTAGACTCTGCAAATTCCAGTTTCATTCAAAGACACCCGGCATTCTTTAAGTATGGACACTGTCATATCATTTTCTATGCTATGGGGAAATGAAGTAATTCTGGAAAATGTGTGGTGGTCCCTGCCTGCCCCCAAGGAGGGTCTCTCATTCAGTGCCCTCAACAACTGAAAGGCCAGACATGCCCCTCACAGAACCCTTCCTGATCACTCACAGGTCTGAGGGGGGGGGATGTAAATGTGTTTGGGCCGATAGATTGGATTCCCCTCTCTCCCTTGCTTTCCCCTCCAACACCAGTTTCAGAGCATCCCAGACGATCTAAACTAGTATTTGTATAATTTCATATGGAATAGAAAGTCTGGCTGAAGCTGACAATTTCTCTGTCTTCATCTCATGCTTTTTAGGTTCTGGTGGGAGAGTCTTACTCTGTGTGCTCATTTTATACCTGGTGTTACTCTCCCCACAAGTTGCTTGTAACAAACCAGCCATTTCATGGTGAATTCTGTACACCTAGTTTCTTCTAACGTGTTCTAGAAAATCATGGACACAATCTGCTTTTCAGATCCAATGTTCTTTGTAAACCTCTCACCTCATTCTAACTGGCAAGTACAAGACATACAGCAGTGCTAGCAATACAGAACGTCTAAAGGTGCTGATGCTGATATAGGAATGAATTGTTCCTCAAATGCAGAATTTGGCTGGGTTTGTACATGTTAAATCTATCTTGTTGGTGTCTGCATATTAATACAAGGCATTTGGTTGTTTTGTTGCTCTGATGGATTTGGGGGCGGGGCTGTAGCTCTGAGGTCGAGCATCTGCTTGGCATGCGGAAGGTTCCGGGCTCAATCCCTGACATCTCCAGCTCAAAAGATCAGGTGGTAGAAAGACCTCTGCATAAGATTCTGAAGAGCCCCTGCCAGTCTGAGCAGCCAATAAAGCCCTTGATGATCGATGGTCTGATTCAATATAAGGCCACTTCATGTGTGTGTTTATGTGTGAGAACGTTTCTCCCTCTGCCCCATTCAGCCACTGTTGCTGTGGAAGTCATGAAATCCTTTCAAATCTCTGAAACCTCCAATGGAGGACCTTCAGGCTCGCCAGAACTGCTGTTGTCAATTACTGGGCAGATTACGCTAAAAATAAATAACCATAGACTTATTATGTACTAGTGAGGTTTGGAGCTGAGATCTTGTGACCATCTCCTAGCAGTAGCATCATTCCTACCCTATGCAGAAGATTACTCGAAGCCCATGTTTTGCTATTATTTTTTATATTTCATAATTTATGCGTACCTAGAAGAAAAATGCCTTCTGATGATTAAGTGGCTGTGATCTGAAATGTGGACGGGAGGGGGGGTTGACATCCCCTCTCTTCCCTAATTGGATGGCATGTCTCTTTGGCATTTCTCTTTCTATGGAGACCAATAGCCAGACAACTACAGTCTATTTTATGCAATGCTAATTCTGTCGTCTAATTCCAGATGGAGTTCACTAATGGGACAGTTCAGGAATTCATTTTGCTGGGCTTCGAAGTTGGGCAGCTGCAACGACTCCTGCTCCTCGTCTTTTTCACTCTTCTTTACATGCTCGCCATGGCTGAGAACATCACCATCATCACACTGGTGGTTCTAGACACCCACCTGGCCCGCCTTCCCATGTACATCCTGCTGAGCAACTTCTCCTGGCTGGAGATCTGTTATGTGAACACCACTATGCCACGGATGCTCTTAGACCTGGCATTGTCCAACAAGATCATTTCATTCAGCTCCTGCTTCCTCCAGTTTTACATCTTCTGCTCTCTTGGCAGCACTGAATGCTTCTTCCTCTCTTCTATGGCCTTGGATCGCTACTTGGCCATCTGCCACCCACTGCGATATCCACAGATCATGTCCCCAAACTTTTGCTATGTCCTAGTCACTGTTTGTTGGGTCCTTGGGTTCCTGGCATACATTGTCCCAGTGACACTGATCTCCATGATGTCTTACTGTGGCCCCAGCGTCATTGACCATTTTTTGTGTGATCCTGGGCCAATTCTGGCTTTGGCTTGCCCTCCAATACCAAAAGCACCCATCATTAGTCAGATTTTCATGGATGTGGTGGTGATCCTAGGCAACATCGTATTTGCTGTGCTGTCCTACGGCTCTGTGATTGTCACCTTGATGAAAAACTCTAGCAAAGGCAATCGGGCCAAGTCCTTCTCCACCATATCATTCCACTTGTTGGTGGTCACACTTTTCTATGGTCCTTTAGCCGGGATGTATGTAAAGCCAGGAGAGGCTGACTCCAATGTCACTAAGATAGTCACACTCTGCTACACTGCCATAACACCCTTTCTCAACCCCCTGATTTACTGTCTGAGGAATGATCAGGTGAAGGAGGCACTGTTCAGGCTATGGAGAAGAAAGGCAGGGTTTTTGAAAAGTAAAATTGAGAGTGCAAAAAAGAGGAAAGGAACAGGAAATAAATAACAAACCATGCAGCTTTAGTGTCCGAGAAAAAGCTGATATGTTCAATGTGGGATAACAAAGGTACTGTTCTTCGTTCAGTGTTCCTGACTCCTTTGTGCACTGGAAGACAACAGTGCACATTTCCACTAGAATACTATGCAGGTGTCTTTTAAGTATATATTCTGTGATAGATTCAGTAAAACGAATTGTCCATTGTTCTATAAGGCACTCGCAACTGTATAATTGTTATGCATTCCAGCAAGTGCAATAAAAATAATTGAATGTGGAAATCATTATTATTTCTCTGTGTGATCAAACCATAAGTAATGCTAATTTATATGTGCAGATGTATCATAGAGATGTTTTACTGTCATTTGCTCAATACGGAATGGTTATTTTCTGAAAATCAGATAACTACTCTTCTGAGTTTGAAATGTGTACTCTTCCATTCTCCCAACAATGCCAGTGAGAACGTAATGGCATTTGATTGTCTCTTCCCTTTCTTAACAGTTTCGCAGGGCCTGCAAGATGGAGCTCTTCCACCAGGCCTTTAGTTCAGGCACTGAGCCTCCACTTTGATTTATTTATTCAATTCAATATATACCCTGCCCTACCGTAGGAACTGGATGGGACCACTCTATTATCTGTTGAAGTACATTGCTGTTTTAGTGTGTTGGTGATTTTACTGATTTTAAATGGATTGTTATAATGTATTTTAATTGTAAATCAGCATTCATTGCAGACCTAAGCCTACAATGTGGGGAAGGTAGGCTATAAGTCTAACAAAATAAATAAATAAATAAACACCTGGTGAGGGTAGCGGAGATGTCTTGCTGGTTGTATTTCTGCAAGGCTTTCCTCCCTTCCTAACAGACGGAGTCTTCAGACTTGCATTTTCTAGGGTTCCTTGCATCCATACTAAGGAGTTCGTGCCCTGGGCCAAACTACTTTCCCAAGGGCCATTGCCACAGTCCCTGACACACAAACCATCATAGCCTCCAACGCTTGCCTGTGGAGATGGAGATGCAGTGGCTGAAATTACTGTCCAACATTGAGAAGACATCTCGAGGCAGATTCACAATGCCACTGGTTATTCTAACCAGATATATTTCATTACTGTCACCATGACCTGGATGACCCAGGCTAGCCTGATCTTTTCAGATTTCTAGGCTGAGCAGAGAGATGGGAGACCTCCAAGGAAGTCCAGGGTCACTATGCAGAGGTAGGCAACGGCAAACCACCTGCATAAGAACATAAGAGACACCAATGTTGGATCAGGCCAAAGGCCCATCCAGTCCAACACTCTGTGTCACACAGTGGCCAAAAATACCAGGTGCCATCAGGAGGTCCACCAGTGGGGCCAGGACACTAGAAGCCCTCCCACTGTTGACCCCCCCAAGCACCAAGATGACAGAGCATCACTTGCCCCAGAGGCCCTATCTATACCTTGTGGCTAATAGCCACTGATGGACCTCTGCTCCATATGCTTATCTAACTCCCTTTTGAAGACGTCCATGCTTGTAGCCGCCACCACTTCCTGTGGCAGTGAATTCCACGTGTTAATCACTCTTTGAGTGAAGAAGTACTTCCTTTTATCCGTTCTAATCTGACCGCTCAGCAATTTCATGGAGTGCCTACGAGTTCTTGTATTGTGAGAAAGGGAGAAAAGTACCTCTTTCTCTACCTGCCCTATCCCATGCATAATCTTGACCTCTGAATGTCTCTTGCCTTGAAAACCCTATGAGGTTGTTATAAGTTGGCTATGACTTTATGGCATCCATCCTCCCATCCAGATACATATATTGAATCTGAAATCACATTCTTGTTGTGAGATGGGACCAGAACCATCATAGAGGTTGGGGCAACTGGGTCCCAGGGGAGAAAAAGGTGCCCGGTGGTTGAAACCTAGTCCACATTTTTTTTAAAAAATTTTTTATTGTTTTATTTCATAAAACATATCCAACACCAACACCACCCATCTGCGACTTCCAGGCAATAGAGACAGAAATAAAATTCCATACAGTATTATATCACAATCAATCTCAGTACAACTCTATTACTCTATTAACCTTCCATCTTAATCTTATAATCAAATTAACCTCTCAATTTCCTATTAACTGACTAATCACCCCAAATTTTTTAAACTTTCCCAAATACCCCGCCATCCTTCTAAACCAGTCCTCCTCCTGTTCATTAACCTTTAACCCATTCATTCTACCTATCTTCATTGTAAGATACTCTAAAATTATTATATTATTCATTTTATCCCTCCAATGATTAATCGTCAGTTCCTCAGCTTCTTTCCAATTCCTTGCTATCACTTGTCTTGCTGCTACTAACATCAAATTTATCCATTTACATTCCTCTTTTAACCTTAGCCCTATACCATCCAAACCTAGTCCACATTTTGTCTTAGACTAGCTTTCTGTATGCAGGAACAGACTTTTGTACGGATCCTATGGCTGCACACCTTCCTTTGGGAGAAACATCTGCATGATAGATTATCCACGGGGTTTTTTTAAAGCGGGATCTTCTTCTCCCGTGGTTCTGTATAGGAGTAAAAAGGTAAAGGTTCCCTTGCTCGAAAGCCAGTCGAGTCCGACTCTAGGGTTGCGGTGCTCATCTCCGTTTCAAAGCCGAAGACCCGGCGCTGTCCGAAGACATTTCCAGGGTCATGTGGCTAAACACCGAGGCGCACGGAACGCTGTTACCTTCCCACCGAAGTGGTACCTATTTATCTACTTGCAATTTCTTGCTTTCGAACTGCTAGGTTGGCAGGAGCTGGAATCAGAGATGGGAGGCTCACTCCGTCATGCGGCACACTCGGGTCTCAAACTGCTGAACTACTGACCTTCCACAGCCTGCAGTTCAGCGTCTTAACCACTTGAGCCATCGCAGCTCCTGTCTGTGTAGGAGTACCTAATCCCAATACAAAGACAAATGTCAATCTACTTAAAACGCAGTTCTAAAAGTGCATGTGTTTCACCATGGCAGAGAAAGGCAACCTGTTTCTGAAGTGATGATGTCTACAGATACTGTTCTTGAGGGACAGGATCCCAAAGGGCCATCAAAGATTTATCAGAAGCTTTCACACTTCAGTGCTCACCTGTGGCCACTCTCTCCGCACAGACAGCCTTTCATGTGCATCACCAGCACCATGGCTGGGCTCAGGAAGGCATACTAGACACCCACCCAAGGTCTGACAGTACAGTTCTGACAACTGGTCTACTAGATGGAGTGACACTTTCAAAGTATTGAGGTATAGTGATGGGAACAATGACCATAGCAATGGAGACTGATATGGGAACTTGAATGGGGTGGGGGGTGGAATTAGGCTTCTTAATGGAAATTTCCAGGATGTTTAATAAAATGAGGACCAGAAAGAGAGATTCTTGAAGACTGGGCAAATCATGAATTATTATACGATTCTCAGCCGCATCCATATTTTTTACTAAATTGTGAAGCTAAGGTGTTTTTCTTCAGTGAGACCCTAAAAAATTCCAGTTTTGTCCAAAGACATCCTGCCATCTTGCCCAGAAGCAATCATGGTGTCATACGACTGTTTTTACTACTAGAAAACTGAGTCTCTCTTCCAAATGTATGGAGGCCCCTGCCGTCTCCTAATCTTTGTTCAGAATGCTGGACAGCTCTTTTTCAGTCTTCATGTGTTTAATGAGGGAAAATCCAGACCCTTCCCTTTCAAAACACTTCCTGATCATTCACAGGATTAGGAAAGATCAAAGAAATCAATACAATGCAGACACTATATATCAATATCATTTATAAATAATGTGCAGCTTCTGGTAGATCTTGAGATTGTTCTCTAAGAGTTTGCTAGGACAAACTTTTTGCCAAATGTAGGAATTACAATTACTGTTCCAGAGACGGGGTATTACTCCTTCTTGCATAACTTTATTAAATAGATTTGTCATAAATGTTATGAAGAGTTTGTCCTTTTCATTTAAACACAATGTGTATCAAATTGCTTTGTACCTAAATTCCAGTTCATGTATCTTGGCTAGTAAGTTAGGGGTTCTGTCTTCTGTCCTTTTCCTTTCCTGTCCTGTCCTGTAATAGGAAGTCAAACTATTACACTTTCCCTGCAATACCAGTTTAAGAGCATCCCAAACTATGTGTCGGCATCCTTAATTCAAAATAGTTTTCAGTTTATACGCTTAGTTAACAGTAACGAGCAGAGGCTGCAAACCTAAGAAACCCAGAGTTGTATCTCAAATGTGTGCCATGTATTACTTTTCCCATTCTGCCATGTCTCAGTGGTAGATCATTTGCTTGGTGCACGGAAGGTTCCAGGTTCCATACCCAGCATCTCCAGCTAAGAGGACCAGGCAGGAAGTGATGGGGAAGACCCCTGCCTGAGACCCTGGAGAGCCACTGCCAGTCTGAGTAGACAGAACTGAGTTGGATGGACCCAGGGTCTGATTCAGTATAAGGCAGCTTCATGTAAGCTTCATGTAAGCTACTGTATCGTATCCTCAACCCAACTAAATACCATGTCCATTTGAAGCTATCACACTAAAACATTATCAAATTATGACTTCTCTGAAATCCCACACACCCACTTACTTTTTCCTCTTCATCAATATCAAATAGTTGTCATGTCGCATTCTCATGGAAACATATTTCCCTATGGTGGATCTAGACAAATCCATACGTTCTGAGTTCACCTTCAATAGAAGAACGCCTTAGATTCCTCCCCACCCATGTAATTACATTGTGAAGTGTGTAGAATCTATAGATGCATACTGTTTCTCTTTTCGATATGCATTGCTAATATGATTATTTTCTTTGCATTTAATTATTTTATCGCTATCCAGTCCATCGATAGGCGCTGCTGTTTTCAGGGGGCTGTGAGATTTGAGTGCAGTTTTCCACTGAAAATGACTATGTTTCACTGCAACTGGTTCTGCATTCCCATCCTAAAGACATGATGATCCTCTCTCTGTAATATTGTTACATGACATTAGATGGTTCCAGTGAACCAAGTATAGGTTGCAACTTCAACACAAAGGTCATATGTGACTTTCATATAAAAGAGACCCTTTGTTCTATTTTCTCGTATGCTATAATACATAAATTTAGCCGTATGCGGTGGCTCAAGAGGTTAAGACACTGAACTGCAGGCTCTCGAAGGTCGGTAGTTCAGCAGTTCGAGACCCGAGTGTGCCGCATGATGGAGTGAGCTCCCGTCTCTAGTTCCAGCTCCTGCCAACCTAGCAGTTGGAAAGCAAGAAATCGCAAGTAGATAAATAGGGACCACTTCGGTGGGAAGGTAACAGCGTTCCGTGCACCTTGGCGTTTAGTCATGCCGGCCACATGACCACGGAAATGCTGGCTCTTCGGCTTTGACATGAAGATGAGCACCACAACCCTAGAGTCGGACTCGACTGGCTTTTGAGCAAGGGAACCTTTACCTTTTACCCTTACCTGGATAGCCCAGACTAGCCCAATCTCATCAGATCTTGGAAGCTGCTAAGCAGGGTCAGCCCTGGTCAGTACTTGGGTTGGAGACCGCCAGAGAATACCAGGAGGATGATACAGAGGCAGGCAATGGGAAGCCACCTCTGAACATCTCTTGCCTTGAAAACCCTACGGGGTCACCATAAGTCATCTGACTTGATGGAACTTTCTACCACCGAGGTCTCTCTTGACCTCGTTTTCTTTTTTTCCATTGGGTTACCTATTTACACAGTCCAGGAATTCTTTCACTTGATCATCAAGTTGCATTAAACCAGCCAGCTATGTACATATCCAAGTACCATCAAATTGCAAGCAACTTATGGCAACCTCAGCAAAGGGCTTTCGGGGCAAGCGAGAAGCATTTGCCACCGCCTTCCTCCGCGGATGCTTCCTTGGCGATCTCCCATCTAAGCACCAGCCTTGCCTAACTTCTGAGATCTGATGAGACTGGACCATACCATGCCAACTTGAACCCCTTAAACCAGCCACATACAGCATGACGAATAGAGCACAATTATTTTCTTCTGATTGCTTTGTACTGAATATCACCAAATCTGTTTCATTACCAGCAATTTCAAATCATAACCCTACAGGACTTGGGGTGGATGTTATATCCTCTTACGCTAACTAAATGGTACGTCACTTGAGCATTCATCTTTCTATGGAAACAGATAGCCAGGCAACAACAGTATATTGCATGTAAAGATAATTCTGGTATCTAATTCCAGATGGAGTTGGCCAACAGGACCACAGTTCAGGAATTCATTTTGCTGGGCTTTGAGGTTGGGCAGCCGCAACGACTCCTGCTCCTTGGCTTTTTCACTCTTCTTTACATGATCACCATGGCTGAGAACATCACCATCATCACACTGGTGGTTCTGGACACCCACCTGTCCCGGCTTCCCATGTACATCCTGCTGAGCAACTTCTCCTGGCTGGAGATCTGTTACGTGAGCACCACTGTGCCTCGGATGCTCTTTGACCTGGCCTCGTCCCACAAGACCATCTCCTTCAGTTCCTGCTTCCTCCAGTTTTACATCTTCTTCTCTCTTGGCAGCACTGAATGCTTCTTCCTCTCAGCCATGGCCTTGGATCGGTACTTGGCCATCTGCCACCCACTGCGATACCCACAGATCATGTCCCCAAACTTTTGCTATGCCCTGGTAACTCTTTGTTGGGTCCTTGGCTTCATGACATACATTGTCCCAGTGACACTGATCTCCAAGATGTCCTTCTGTGGCCCTAATCTCATTGACCATTTTTTGTGTGATCCTGGACCAATTCTAGCTTTGGCTTGCCCTCCCCTTGCAACTGCTCCTCTCATCAGTCAGATTTTCATGGACGTGTTGGTGATCCTAGGCAATATCGTGTTCGTTGTGCTATCCTACGGCTCTGTGATTGTCACCCTGGTGAAAAACTCTCGCAAAGGCAACCGGTTAAAATCCTTCTCCACCATATCGTTTCACTTAATGGTGGTGACTCTTTTCTATGGCCCAGTGGCAGGGCTCTATGTCATGCCAAGTGGAGAAATCAATTCAAGTGTCATTAAGATAGTAACACTCTGCTATACTGCCATAACACCCTTCCTTAACCCCATGATTTACTGCCTAAGGAATGATCAGGTGAAGGAAGCACTGTGCAGGCTGTGGAGGAGAAAGGCAATATTTTTTAAGAGAAAGGTGGCAGTGTGAAAAGGATGGTTTCAGGTGGGTAGACCAACAAGATTTCCAGGGTACATGCTTTTCAGCTCATACCTTGGACTTCTTTTTGGTCTTTAAGGTGCTACTGGACTCAAGTGTAAAGAGGAGGAAAGCTGGAGGAAATATAAAACAAAACACCTGGCAATTCCATCAAAGATATATGCCAGGGCTCTTTTTGTAGAAAAAGTTCAGGTGGGTAGCCATGTTCGTGTGCAGTAGAAGACCAGCCTTTGACTCCAGTAGTACCTTAAAGACGAACATGATTTCCAGGGTACATGCTTTTCAGCTCATACCTTGGACTTCTTTTTGGTCATTAAGGTGCTACTGGACTCAAGTGTAAAAAGGAGGAAAGCTAGAGGAAATATAAAACAAAACACCTGGCATTTCCATCAAAGATATAGGACTACTATATTAACCTATACAAGGTTTTTGCTTGCTTTTAGAATTGTTTTAACTGCTTTTGTCTAACTTATATTTTATGTACATTGTAAATGTTACGTTGTATTTTGTAAGCTGCCCTGAGCCGGCCTTGGCTGGGAGGGCAGGGTAGAAATGTAATCAGTCAAGAAGAGTACCCTTCCCTGATCAGTAATGACTGCTATATTAACCTATACAAGGTTTTTGCTTGCTTTTAGAATTGTTTTAACTGCTGTTGTCTAATGTTTTATGTACATTGTAAATGTCACGTTGTATTTTGTAAGCTGCACTGAGCCGGTCTTGGCTGGGAGGGCGGGGTAGAAATTGAATCAATCAGTGAAGAAGCGTACCTTTCCCCGATCAGTATTTCTTGGATTTCTCAGGTAGGCAGCCCTCAAATCAGTCTAAGGTTATGGAAGGTCACGGTGGAGCTTGTGGTTTTCCTGGCGGAGACCATATCAAAGATGTTCTCTTTGTCAAATGGAACACAAGGCCACAAAATTTCAACATTATGTAGATCTCCTTGTAGTACACATTAGGTGATACAGAAAGTGAAATGAATTATCTGTTCTTTTTATGGCAGTCACAAGAAGAAGAAGAAGAGATTGGATTTATACCCCACCCTTAACTACCCAAAGGAGTCTCAGAGCAGCTTACAAACTCCTTTCCCTTCCCCTCCCCACAACAGACACCCTGTGAGGTGGGTGGCCACGGCCATGCAAGGGAAAACCATAGAGTTTTCCCTTGTATGGTCATGGCCCCGCCCCCAGCGTGCCCTGCGTCATGACATCACTTCCCTGTGATGCGCATGCCGGGGCGGGGTTCCCCCCGGGGCCCGATTCCCTGGCGTCGAGAGACGGGCCTCTGGGGCGGGGGGTTTTCCGCCCCCGGGGGGATTTGGCAGCCCTAGTCTGCGCACTTAACCACTACACCAAACTGTATGGTATTCATGTGTGCTCCCTGAAGTAGCCACCACAAGTTTGCCCACACCATTTTAGAGTGAGTTTAAAATGCCACAAGGTCCTAATGTGCCAATGGCTCGTTGTGTGGAGCTCTTGAAGAGTTCTGTGCCACAAGCCCACAACCTTGTGGATTTTGTCATTGTTGGGGGGTAGTTGCATGGCCCAATATGGCTGTACAACATCTTCTACCCTTCAAAACATACATGGAATTTACAAACACATGGTTGAAAAGTGGGTGCCACTCTCTTGAAAGAAATCAGTGGTGTGTCCCCTTGGGAGGAAGAGGAGAAGACAGTGGCCCAACCATTGGTGATCTCTGACTATCATCATTGGGCTAGAAAAGAGGTCAGATCGGGGTTTTTTTCTAGAACTGCCTGGGACCCAAAGGCAGTTTGGTGTAGTAGTTAGGAGCACGGACTCTAATCTGGGAGAGCCGGGCTTGATTCCCCACTCCTCCACATGCAGCTGCTGGTGTGACCTTGGGTCAGTTACAAGTTCTTTCAGAGCTGTTCTCTCACGAGCAGTTCTCGAAAGAGTTCTCTCAGCCCCACCGACCTCACAGGGTGTCTATTGTGGGGAGAGGGAGGGAAGGAGATTGTAAGCCACTCTGAGACTCCCTCAGGTAGTGAAGGGTGAGGTATAAATCCAATCTCTTCTTCTTCTTCAGAAATAGTAGCGGTTGAGGATTCTAGCATAAGTCCCCAAGAACAGGCAGCAAATCAGAGTAAAAGGCTCTACCCAATCTCTTCCCCCTGTCATACTAGTTTTCTGCATGCATGGATTTTTATTGTTCTGGAGCAGTGCCCCTTTCCACAAGAAGACCATCAATGGAACAGGGTGACTGGTAACCATGTTTCTGGAGAAGAGTCTTCCTTTGCTATTATTCCAGAGCCCAGCTCCATAGCCATACTACATTACATTTGAATTCAGATACTGCACATCAAAAATAATGTAATAATAAATAAATACATAGCTTAGGAAATCAACAACTACCTGTGGAAATTACCTGGGAGCAGCCTATCTCCAGAAAGAGAGCTTGTTGGGGGTGGGGGGTGATTATATTGTCCTCGAGGGACAAAGCCACCAGCTATGACAGTTGGGTTGGCACACGGATGCGCTCTTCCTTCCTATCAAGCCTATCCAATACCCCACAACTGTACCCCCCAAGAGACAGAAGAAGAAGAGGAGGAGGAGGAGGAGGAGGAGGAGGAGACGATAG
>NW_015171620.1:27180-58324 GCF_001447785.1 Gekko japonicus
AGGAGGAGGAGGTGGAGGAGGAGGAGATTGGATTTATACCCCACCCATCACTACCCAAAGGTGTCTCAGAGTGGCTTACAAACTCCTTTCCCTTCCCCTCCCCACAACAGACACCCTGTGAGGTAGGTGGGGCTGAGAGCTCTGACAGGAACTGTTCTTTTTCAAGAACAGCTCTTATCAGAACTACCTCTTGCCCAAGGCCAGCCAGCCAGGTGCAAGTGGAGGAGTGGGGAATCAAACCCGGTTATCCCAGATTAGAATCCGCACACTTAACCACTTCACCAAACTGGTGTAGCACTCGTGAACCATATCCTGACACAGGAAATAGCACTCGTGACCCATATCCTGACACAGTGCTTACAGGCAATGCTCCCTCTAAGCTATGGAGTCTTGTGAGCAAAAATTCTACTTTGTGAGCTACTAGCATTAGAGTTGTGAGCGAGTGATTTGGCTGCTGCATAAATTAATTTGCTCTGGAGCCATCCTTCCTGAGCTAAGACAAAGATCTGTGAGCTGGAGGCTAAAAAAGTGTGAGCTAGCTCACACTAACTCAGCTTAGAGGGAACACTGCTTACAGGGTACCTTATTACGGACAGAGCATCACTCTGAATGCTATTGAGGTACAGAAAAGAGAACCATCTCAAAAGCATTTATGGGGAAAGGGAGTCCAGGGGTCTCTACAACAGGGAAGGGAAGGAAATACGGCTCCTGTAGGCTGCCATAAACCCATATTTATTTCACTTCACCAAATCCCAGGGAACGGATGCATCCTCCCAGAACTAGTTTCCTCTCACTTTGAGAACCACGGGGTTAGATCCAATTAGCCCCTCGCTTGCAGCACTGCCTAAGAAGACAACTGCATGTGGAAGACCACCTAGAAAAATCTCTTTGGTCTACAAAATCTACAAAAGAGGAATACCAATCCCAGTGTGGGTGCTGCCCTAAGGCAACCTCTCCTTTCGCCGCTGGGTGTGCAGCTACGGTAGCAACATCCGATGTAGGAGAGAAATCCTGTCACGCTGCCACCTTCCCTAAAACCCAGGGCTATTTTTGGGCAGGAACGCACAGGAATGGAGTTCCGGCTGGCTCCCAAGTTGGCCACACCCAGCAGGAACGCATTAGCATAACAGGCCACACCCAACAGCAGAAACTCATTAGGATTGGCTACATTAGGGGGGTGTGGCCTAACATGCAAAGGAGTTCCTGCTACAAAAAAAGGCCCTGGGTTTTGACAACAAACAAGGTCAACAGAATAAGAAGCAAAAGGTGGGTGTGGCTGGATGAGCACACTTCTGGTAACATGGGGGGGTGGCCTAATGTGCTAATGAGCTGTGATGTCAGGAGTGTGGCCCAATATGCTAATGAGTTCCTGTTGTTGGGTGTGGCCTATTATGCTAATGAGTTCCTGCTGGGCTTTTTCTACAAAAAGAGCCCAGCTAAAACCTACAACTCAACAAACATAACCAGAAGCTAGAGTTTTATGGGATAAAGAAGGATATGAGCACTGCAGGTTTCATCTCACTCACTCACTCACTCACTCAAAACCTCAATCAAGAACTCATTCCCTATGTTGCAAAGCTGCACAAATCAAGGAGGCCTTTGGCCACATAGAGCCTCAGAAGGCATTCCTTCACCACTGGCTATGGGGAGGAGCCAGGGTTCGGTGATAGGGCGTCTGCTTGGTATGCAGAAGGTCCCAGGTTCCATCCCCGGCATCTCCAGTTAAAAGACCAGACAGTAGGTGAAGTGAAAGACCTCTGTCTGAGACCCTGGAGAGCCACTGCCAGTCTCAGTAGACAGTACCAGTGGCCAGGGGTCATTTCGTAGAAAAAGAGCTAGGGGAACTCATTAGCATAACTCATTAGCATATGCCACACCCCCTGACATCAGAGGTGGGGAGGAAGCAACTTACCCTCCCTCTTCTCCTGCCTCCTCCTGGCTGAATGAGGGCCGGAAGCGGGGTGGCCGGAAGCAGGGGGCGGGGCTTCGTCATGTGCCCTGCCCATCGCATCTCACCCGGGGGAACGGTGATCCCCCGTGATGCCCCCAAATCGACCTCTGCTAATGGCTTTGATGAACCAGTGTCCTGATTCGGTGTAAGGCAGCTTCATGTATTCGTGTGGCAATTAACTATAATACCAACAGCCCACATCAGATTGGCTTCAGTGTTCCCTCTAAGCTGAGTGAGTGGGAGCTAGCTCACCGTTTTTTATCCTTCAGCTTACACATTTTTGTCTTAGCTGAGGAAGGAGGGCTCCAGAGCAATCTAATTTATGCAGCAGCCAAATCGCTCGCTCACCACTTTAATGCCAGTAGCTCACAAAGTAGAATTTTTGCTCACAGGACTCCACAGCTTAGAGGGAGCATTGGCGTGGGTTGTTGGTTTTGTATTCGAGCCTTTTAGAGTCTCAGCACCTTTACTGGCAACAAAAAAAAAGATTGAGAGAATGTGCAGATTTGCCTTCAAATTACCTTTGGTACAATCTACCAATGGCACAATTTGCCAAGGATGCAATGCTATACCTGTTGGTCCTCCTAATTTCAACACACACACCCTCAATTTGTTCTTCAGTATGAATTTGATTCTGAATAAAGGGGAAAGTGGATGGAGGGTGGCGGGCCGCTCCTTGGGGAATGTCAGATCCCCTGCCCTGGTGGCAGTTTAAAAAAAAACAGTACACTAGGACATTGTGACTTTGGTACCCCATCAGACAGAGTCCCTGGTTGGTTAAAAAAAGCAACCTTTTTTTTTCCCTACCAGGGAAAGATCAACAAGACTGATCAAGGGGGTTCTATGGATCCACTGACCAATCAGGGCCTCAGAGGGAGCCATAAGGAGTGCTCCCTGCCCAATATACTAATACACTGGTGTGGATGGAGTTGGCTTAAAGTGAAAAGCCTGCTGCTCTGTAGCATAGTTGCCAACTCCTGCTTGGGAAATTCCTGGAGTTTTGGGGGTGATGCCTGGGGAAGGCAGAGTTTGGGGAGGGAAGGGAGCTCAGTGGAGATGAAATGCCACAGAGGAGGAGGGATTCCCAAAATGGCGCCCACAGGTATCATGGTCTCCACCAACACCTTTCCTGGAGCCAACCAAGTAACTTTAGAAAGTGGAACCAGGTGGGACACTTGCCCAACAAGGCCTCTGACCGACCACTGGGGATTTGATTGGCTGGGTAGATGGAGGAGAAGGAGGAGGAGAAATTGGATTTAGACCCCACCATTCACTCGGAGTCTCAGGTCAGTTTACAAACTCCTTTCCCTTCCCCTCCTCACAACAGACACCCTGTGAGGTAGGTGGGGCTGAGAGAGCACTTTCCAGAACTGTCCTTTCAAGGACAGCTCTGACAGAACTATGGCTTGCCCAAGGTCATCCAGCAGCTGCAGGTGGAGGAGTGGGGAACCAAACCCAGTTCTCCCAGATTAGAGTCCGCACACTTAACCACTACACCAAACTGGCTCTCATTTCAGTTGAGGCTGCCACCACATTGTGGTTTTACACTCTCACTCCTCCTTCCCGGTCTATTTTTGAAAGTTATCATTCTTCTCCCCCGCACTTAGGCTTCCTTTTGTGTGTGTGACTCTGCCTCCCCCGGCAGCCATTTTGTGGTTGGCTCTGCTTCTGCTGGCAGCCATTTTGCAGTTGTGCCCACCACCCTGTGCCAGAATTCTGAACTAGCGTCTTAGCTCAAAAAGGTTTCGGACCCCTGCCATAGAT
Organism: Gekko japonicus; assembly: GCF_001447785.1. Classification (NCBI taxonomy): domain Eukaryota; kingdom Metazoa; phylum Chordata; class Lepidosauria; order Squamata; family Gekkonidae; genus Gekko; species Gekko japonicus. The sequence goes on from NW_015171620.1 coordinate 30,896, forward strand.
TCTGCCCTCCAAAGCTGCCATTTTTTCCCAAGGGAACTCTGTTGTCTGGGGATCAAGAACTTCAGGCCCCACCTGGAGGTTGGTAACCTTAGGGAGGGACTTGCTTGCACTGCTGAGTTAAACAATGGCAAGAGTGACTTAGCTGCCAGCCTACCACCACAGGGACTATCTGCTAAGGACAATCAGGAGGCCGGGAGGAGGTGGTAGAGCCTCGTCCCATTTCCCCTACTGGGCCAGCCTCCACTGATTCCCCGCCAATTTGATTGGATGACTCCCAAGTCTAATATTGCAGGAGGAACGGGAGAAGATGCCCACACTGTGTGTAACTGTATCCTCACACACCCACCTCAGGTAAAGGTAAAGGTTTCCCTTGCTCGAAAGCCAGTCGAGTCTGACCCTAGGGTTGCAGTGCTAATCTCCGTTTCAAAGCCGAAGAGCCAGCGCTGTCCGAAGACGTTTCCGTGGTCATGTGGCCGGCATGACTAAACACTGAGGCGCACGGAACGCTGTTCCCTTCCCACCGAAGTGGTACCTATTTATCTACTTGCAATTTCTTGCTTTCGAACTGCTAGGTTGGCAGGAGCTGGAATGAGAGACGGGAGCTCACTCCGTCATGCGGCACACTCGGGTCTCGAACTGCTGAACTACCGACCTTCCACAACCTGCAGTTCAGCGTCTTAACCACTTGAGCCACCGCAGCGCCTTTACACCCACCTTAGTCGTGTCTTTTTCTAAACTAAAAGGTGCCAGCCGCTTTAGCCCTTCCTCAACAACCTAATCAACTCTATCGGCGTATCTGGTTGCTTAAAATAGTCCAAAGAGAAAACTCAGGGAAATGATTGTGTGAGGAAATGGTGTTTGTTTCCTCATGGCAGAAGTAAGCAGCCTGTGTCTGAAGTGAGAACTTACTGATATTGTCCTTGAGGGGCACAGTCTCAAGGGCCCCCCAAAGATTTATCAGAAGCATTCAGACGCCCACGCTCATGCATGCCCTCTCTTTCGTCCTAGCAAGCCTGCCGCATGGACAGCTACATCACAGCTGGGCTCCGCGGTAAAACTACAGGGAGGTGCAATAGACTTTTCCCCCCTCCCAATTCTGACAGAAGATTTCTGATGACTTTTCTCCTGGATGGCGCATCGCTTTCAAAGCTATTGAGGTACAGTAACGGGGACAATTACAAAAAGCAAAGGCGACTGAAGTGGGACCGTGGGGGGGGGAGCATTTGTGCTTCTAAAAGGAAATTATAATGATTTATGATAAAATCGTGGCTAAGGCTAAGCTGCGGTGGCTCAAGTGGTTAAGACGCTGAACTGCAGGCTGTGGAAGGTCAGTAGTTCAGCAGTTCGAGACCCGAGTGCCGCATGATGGAGTGAGCTCCCATCTCTAGTTCCAGCTCCTGCCAACCTAGCAGTTCGAAAGCAAGGAATTGCAAGTAGATAAATAGGTACCACTTCGGTGGGAAGGTAACAGCGTTCCGTGCACCTCGGTGTTTAGTCATGCCGGCCACATGACCACGGAAAACGTCTTCAGACAGCACTGGCTCTTCGGCTTTGAAACGGAGATGAGCACCGCAACCCTAGAGTCGGATTCGACTGGCTTTCGAGCAAGGGAACCTTTACCTTTAAGGGGAAAAAAGATTCTGGCTAACAGTGTTCCCTCTAAGCTGAGTTTGTGTGAGCTAGCTCACAGTTCTTTAGCCTCCGGCTCAAACATTTTTGTTTTAGCTGAGGAAGGATGGCTCCAGAGCAAACTAATTTATGCAGCAGCCCAATCGCTTGCTCACAACTTTAATCCCAGTGGCTCACAAAGTAGACTTTTTGCTCATTAGACTCCACAGCTTAGAGGGAACATTGCTGGCTAATGAAACTGAGGGATGATGAGGTATCTCAGGATTCTCAGCTGCACCCGTAATTTTTACTTAATTGTTCAGGCAAAGTGATTTCTTCCACTTAGACTCTAGAATTTCCAGTGTCATTCAAAGACACCCTGCCATCCTTAAGTATGGACACTGTCATATCGTTTTCTATGCTATGGGGAAATGAAGTCTCTCTGAAAAAAATGAGTGGAGGTCCCTGCCTGCTCCAAGGAGGGTCTCTCATTCAGTGCCCTCAACAACTGAAAGGCCAGACATGCCCCTCACAGAACCCTTCCTGATCACTCACAGGTCTCTGTGGGGAAAAAAATTAGAATGTGTTTGGGCCAAAAGATCGGTTTCCCCTTCTCTCCCTCTCCTTCCCCTGCAACACCAGTTTCAGAGAATCCCAGACTATCTAAGGTACTATTTGTATACTTTCATATGGAATAGAAACTTTTGAAACTCTGGCTGCTGCTGACAATTTCTCTGTCTTCATCTCATGCTTTTTTGGTTCTGGTGGGAGAGTCTTGCTCTGTGGGTTCACTGTGCTCCCAACTTACCCCACCCCCCCACCCATGTGGGGACACAGTTATAATTAGATTCATCAGTGTTATCTGAATACTTCTGAAATGGTTATTTATGAAATTGTTTTCATTTATGAATTTTTAAAAAATTAATTTTAAAGCACTGGAATTGATTTTTGTATTTATCGGAATGGATATGTAATTATGGTTGTTCGTCGCTTAGAGCCCTGAATACTCAGGGATTGAGTGATTTATAAATCCAATTTATAAACAAATAAGTTCCTGGTGTTACACTAGCCACAAGTTGGATGAAACAACCCAGCCATTTCATGGTAAATTCTGTACAGTTAGGGTGCGGTCAGATGGCGTGCTGGGAACAGTTTAAATTGCTCTGGCCCTGATGCGGTCTTTTTTAACCTGGAGAATCGCAATCACACTCACCTCCTTGCTTCAGATTGCTGCGCTGTTGTTTTTCTCTCTCTCTCATTCTGGCCATGTGCACAGGCAGCCATCTGTGGAAATAAAAGTTTCACACCTGCGCAGAACAGCGATTTCCACTTCAACCTGACTGCTGTAACACTTCCCTTTAAACGTTTACCGCCGAAAATGGCCTCCGTGAGATCCCGAACTCGTCTAAAGGTTAAAACTAGGCACCATTTAAACATTGTTTATAATAACCCTGTGGCGGACCTCCGCCTATGCGCACACCGCCAACGCTTTTTTAAAAATGGCAGGCGAAAAGCGGAAGCCTCGGGCTGATTTCGAGCACGGAGGGGGTTTAAAATGGAAGTGGCTCGACACCGGAGGCACGATCACACAGGGGGGGAAATGTGGCTGGAACCGGAGAATCAGGAAAACACCACTTGGGGACCTGGTATCAAAATACTCCGGGTTAAAGCTGTTTTGAGCCAGAAAGCGACGGCTGGGAACAGGAGGCAGATGCTGACCGTGTGACCGCGCAGATAAAATCCGTCTCTGAGGCGGGCCGAAAGCGGACTAAACGGCCCGTCTGAATGCACCCTTAGTTTCTTCTACTGTATTCTAGAAAATTATGAAAATATAAATAATAAAAAAACACAATCTGCTTTTCAGATCTTCAAGTTTTGATGGCATTATCTATGTACTTTGTAAACCTCTCCCCTCATTCTAACTGACAAGTACAAGATATATAGCAGTGCTAGCAATATAGAACATCTCTTTAAGAGACTCGTTTATCTGAGACAGCTGGTGCTGTGTAGGAGGGAATTGTTTCCTCAAACGTAGAATTTGGCTGGGTTTGAATATGTTAAATCTATCTTGTTAGTGTCTGCCTATCAATACAAGGCATTTGGTTGGGGTTTTTTGTTCTAATGGTTTTGGGAGGGGCTGTGGCTCATGGCTGAGCATCTGCTTGGTATGCAGAAGGTCCCAGATTCAGTCCCTGGCATTTCTCCCTCTGCCCCATTCAGCCACTGTTGCAGTGGAAGTTATTAAATCCTTTCAATTCTCTGCAACCTCCAATGGAGGACCTTCAAGCTTCCCAGAACTGCTGTTGTCAATTACCAGGCTGATTACACTAAAAATAAATTACCATTGACTTATTTTGACTAGTGTGGTTTGGAGACAAGAACTTCAGCTAAGGAGCTGCCCCCAATAGATGAAAGGCAGAGAGCCCTGCCCCCCGGAGCGACCAGCCACAGCCTGTGCCAGCCACATAAAGGAATCCATGAATGAGCTGATTATTAGAATAGATCACTGAATGGTTGCCGCCATCGCTAAACAACACTATGACCAGTGTTCCCTCTAAGCTGAGTTAGTGTGAGCTAGCTCACAGTTTTTTAGCCTCCGGCTCACAAATTTTTGTCTTAGCTCTGGAAGGATGGCTCCAGAGCAAACTAATTTATGCAGTAGCCAAATTGCTTGCTCACAACTTTAATGCCAGGAGCTCACAGAGTAGAATTTTTGCTCACACGACTCCATAGCTTAGAGGGAACATTGACTATGACTATCAGATTCGTTTCTTACTAGCACTTTATAATAATAGATTGTTTTTAGAAGGTTTTAGGATTGTTAATAACTGTTATTTATGCGTTTTTGCTCTTTTATGTAAGCCACCCTGAATAATAAATAAACAAACAAACAAATTGTGACCATCTCCTAGCAACGGCATCACTCCAACCCTATGCAGAAGATTACTCAAAGTGCACGTTTTGCTATTATTTTTTATATTTCATAATTTAAAGTACCCAGAGGAACAATACCTTCTGATGAAACCTGGATGGGGGGGGTTTGACATTCCCCCTCCCTCTGTGGATTCCATGTCTCTTTAGCATTTCTCTTTCTATGGAGACAGATAGCCAGACAACTGCAGTCTATTTTATGCAATGCTAATTCTGTCATCTAATTCCAGATGGAGTTCACCAACGGGACGGTTCATGAATTCATTTTGCTGGGCTTTCAGGTTGGGCAGCTGCAACGACTCCTGCTCCTCGTCTTTTTCACTCTTCTTTACATGCTCGCCATGGCTGAGAACATCACCATCATCACACTGGTGGTTCTAGACACCCACTTGTCCCGGCTTCCCATGTACATCCTGCTGAGCAACTTCTCCTGGCTGGAGATCTGTTACGTGAGCACCACTATGCCCCGGATGCTCTTAGACCTGGCATTGTCCAACAAGATCATCTCCTTCAGCTCCTGCTTCCTCCAGTTTTACATCTTCTTCTCTCTCGGCAGCACTGAATGCTTCTTCCTCTCTTCTATGGCCTTGGATCGGTACTTGGCCATCTGCCACCCACTGCGATATCCACAGATCATGTCCCCAAGTTTCTGCTATGTCCTCGTCACTGCTTCTTGGGCTCTTGGCTTCCTGGCATACATTGTCCCAGTGACACTGATCTCCATGATGTCTTTCTGTGGCCCCAACGTCATTGACCATTTTTTGTGTGATCCTGGGCCGATTCTGGCTTTGGCGTGCCCTCCACTACCAAATGCTCCCCTCAGTAGTCTGGTTTTTATGGATGTTGTGGTGATCCTAGGCAACATCTTGTTTGCTGTGCTGTCCTACATCTCTGTGATTGTCACCTTGATGAAAAACTCTAGCAAAGGCAATCGGGCCAAGTCCTTCTCCACCATATCATTCCACTTGTTGGTGGTCACACTTTACTATGGCCCTGCAGCAGGGATTTATATAAAGCCAGGAGGAGAAACTGATCCAAATGTCACTAAGATAGTCACACTTTTCTATACTGCCATAACACCCTTTCTAAACCCCATGATTTACTGTCTGAGGAATGATCAGGTGAAGGAGGCACTGTGCAGGCTATGGAGAAGAAAGGCTGTGCTTTTGAAAAGAAAAGTCACAGTGTGAAAAAGAGGAAAGGAACAGGAAATGTATCACAAAACATGCAATAGTAGTGTCCACAATAAAGCTTTTTAATGGAAACTATCAGGATGTTTAATAAAATGAGGACCAGAAAGAGATATTCTTACTGGTGAGACAGGGCAAATCATGAATTATTCGAGGGTTCTCAGCTGCACCCACAATTTTGACTAAATTGTTAAGTCAAAGTGCTTTTCTTCAGTGAGACCCTAAAAATTCCAATTTTGTCCATAGGCATCCCGCCATCTTGCCCAAAATCAAACATGGTGTGAAACAATTGTTTTTACTACTAGAAAACTGAGTATCTCTTCCAAATGTATGAAGGCCCCTGCCGTCTCCTAATCTTTGTTCAGAACGCTGGACAGCTCCTTCCTCAGCCTCCATGTGTTTAATAAGGGGAAATCCCTTTCAAAACACTTCCTGATCATTCGCAGGATTAGGACGATCAAAGAAATTAATACAATGCTGATACTATATATCAATATCATTTTTAAATGATGATGCACAGCTTCTGGTAGACCTTGACACTGTTCTCTAAGAGTTTGCAAGAACAAACATTCTGCCAAACGTAGGAACTACAGTGATTGTTCCAGATACGGGGCATTACTCCTTCTTCTGTTACTTTATTAAATAGATTTGTCATAAATATTGTGACAAGTTCATCCTTTTCATTTAAACACAATGTGTATCAAATTGCTTTGTACCTAAATTCCAGTTCATGTATTTTAGGCAAGAGGTTAGGGGTTCTGTTCTTCTGTTCCTTTCCTTCTCTGTCCTGCAATAGGAAGTCAGACTATTATGTTTTCCCTGCAATACCAGTTTAAGAGCATCCCAAACTATGTGTCAGCATCCTTAATTCAAATTAAAATGGTTTCCAATGTATCATAGAATCATAGAGTTGGAAGGGACCTCCAGGGTCATCTAGTCCAGCCCCCTGCACAATGCAGGGAATTCACAAATGCCTCCCCCACACAGACACACCCAGTGACCGCTGTTCCTTGCCCAGAAGATGACAAAAAAACCTCCAGGATCTCCAGCCAAACTGGCCTGGAGAAAATTTGCTTCCTGACCCCAAAGTGGCGATCGGCATTTCCCTGGGCGTGTAAGAAAGGGCCACAAAAACTAAGCACTGATGCAGCTCTTCCTGCCCTCCCTCTCATGATCTGCCTCAGTTCACAGAATCAGCATTGTTGACAGATGGCCATCTAGCCTCTGTTTGAAAACCTCCAAAGAAGGAGAGCCCACCACCTCTCGAGGAAGCCTGTTCCACTGAGAAAACAGCTCTGACTGTCAGAATATTTACTCAGTTTTTCTACCACCAGATCTCACACGAGTAACTAGCAGAGGCTGCAAACCTAAGAAACCCGGAGTTGTACCTCAAACATTTGCCATGTATTGCTTTTCCCTTTCTACCGTGGCTCAGTGGTAGAGCATCTGCTTGGTGTGCAGAAGGTTCCAGGTTCAATTCCCAGCATCTCCCGCTAAAAGGACCAGGCAGGATGGGAAAGTGATGGGAAAGACCTCTGCCTGAGACCCTGGAGAGCTGCTGCCAATCTGAGTAGACAAAAAACTGACTTTTATGGACCGAGGGTCTGGTGCAGTGTAACGCAGCTTCATGTAAGCTATAGTCTCACATCCTCAACTCGACTGAATACCATGTCCATTTGAAGCTATCACACTAAAACATTATCAAATCACTAATTCTCTGAAATCCCCCCCACCCAGTTACTCTTTCCTCTACACCAGTATCAAATAGCTGTCGTGTTGCATTCCCGTGGAAACATGTTTCCCTGTGGTAAGTAAAGGTTTCCCTTGCTCCAAAGCTAGTTGAATCTGACTCTCTATGCCAGTGGTGGCGAACCTATGGCACGGGTGCCAGAGGGGGCACTCAGAACACTCTCTGTGGGCACGCGTGCCATCGCCCCAGCCAGGCCCAGACCACCATTAAAGTGTCGAACTCTCTGCCAAATAATTTTAAGTAAATGAAAGCATTTGGGATTGCTTTCCTTACTTTGGATCATCTTAAGTTAATGTATGAGTTGTTTTTTTCTAACGTAAAACCTCAGTATTCAGGTTTAATTGCCATGTTGGCACTTTGCGATAAATAAGTGGGCCTCAGTGCTTAGTTCTCGTGGCCCTTTCTTACACACAGAGATCAGTTCCCCTGAGGGGAAATGGCAGCTTCAGAGAGTGGACTCTGGCTTTGCAACCCTCTTCTCCTCACCCACCCCAGGATCCATTCCCCAAAACTCCACGAATTTCCCAGCTCAGAGCTGGCAACCAGTGTCCCCTCTAAGCTGAGTTAGTGTGAGCTAGCTCACAGTTCTTTAGCCTCCAGCCCACACATTTTTGTCTTCGCTCAGGAAGGAGGGCTCCAGAGCAAACTGATTTATGCAGCAGCCAAATCGCTCCCTCACAACTTTCATGCCAGCGGCTCACAAACTAGAATTTTTCCTCACAAGACTCCACAGCTTAGAGGGAACATTGCTGGCAACCCTATTACTCCAGGGTGTCTAGAGTGGAGTAACTCTGCATAAGTATGCACCGTGTTAGCCATATTTGGAGATAAAAGAAAGAGGAAAGACTTGGGCTTAGAACCTCACCACGGGAAGACAATTTTATCCAGTTCCTCCTTCCCACTACAGGGCCCTCTTCTCCCCACAGCTGTTCAGTGGGGTCCAGAGACCACTGGGGCTGCAGCAAGAAGGGGGAGGCAGGAAAATCCATGTATATAAGTCCCTTTCCATTTGCACTAGTTGGATCCAGCCAGGTTTCTCACTCTACCTCACCTAATTCCCTTCTTGACTACAACCCTTGTGCCACAAGGCTTTTGTTCATATGAGTCCCACGATCCCTGGCATAGCCTTTTCTGGATGGTTGAAGGGCACCTGCCCTTCCTGTTTCACCCACAGAAAAGCCACTTGGATCTAAACCTTGGTGTCCATCTGTTTGTACAGGGGTCATTTCGTAGAAAAGGAGGTGCAGGAGCTCATTAGCATAACGTATTTGCATATGACACACGCCCTGACAACACCAGAAGTGTGTCAGAAGGCAACACCCACCACTTAGGCTCCACTGGACAGTTTTGGATTGCTAGCTATTGGGGGGGGGGGGAATGGGCAGATCTGTCCTTGCAGAGGAGGGAGAGCTTGTACCTGAATAAAACTTGGTCTTTTAAAAAAAAGATTTATTTATGATTTTTACATTACAAAGAGAAAAACAAAGTTGATCTTAAAGGTGCCACTGGACTGTCTTGGACCGGGGGGGCAGGGGGAGCTCTGCAACTTACCTGGCTGCTTTTTGCTCTGACTGAGGGCTGCTGGGAGCAGGGGGTGGGGCTTGTTGCATGTGCCCGCCACCTCATCTCTTGACTGCCGGAGCTGCGCTCCTGGGCAGTCCTGCAGGAAATGACCCCTGTGTTTGTAACTGAGAGCCGTCTCCAAGAACAGAGTGGCCTCAGTCCCATCTCAGCCACTGTCCTTCAGAGACTAGCCAAGCATCTAGCCGAGGTCGTTTCCTAATGCCCCAGTTTTCCATGTACAGGGAAGCATCCTTGTTTCTGTTTTGGTCCTGTGGAGGTAGGTCTTCCCTTGACAGATCTATCAACAGGAGATGGCCCATGTTTACCAAACACAGCATTCTGGAAGGAAAGGCTGATTACTCGTGGCAATTGCCTGCATATCATAACAACAGGGAGCCGAGCTGTCTTCTAGCGATATTACTCTTGAGGGGCCATTTCCCACGGGTCACCGATAATTTATTAGTAGCATTTCGGTTTCTCCTCTCATTTCCCTCCAAGCCATGACCAAAGCTGCAGCTGAACACCACTGTCAGACCACAGTCTCTGCCAACAGTCTGGAGAGAGACTGAAAGAGAAGGTTCATGTTATGCATCTGCTATTCTTCACTGGTTTTCGTGATTTTAACTTAATTATCAGTGAATCCAAACACTCTGGGGCTGCTGCTTTCTTCCAGTCCGACCTGTTTTATGGGGTTCCGTGCGCCTTGCTGTTTAGTCATGCCGGCCACATGACCACGGAAGCGTCTTCGGACAGCGCTGGCTCTTCGGCTTGGAAACGGAGATGAGCACCGCAACCCTAGAGTCGGATTCGACTGGCTTTTGAGCAAGGGAGACCTTTACCTTTTTAATACTGGCTTGCTGTGACCTGGATGGCCCAGGCTAGCCCGATCTCATCAGATCTCAGAAGCTAAGCAGGGTTGGCCTTGGTTAGTACTTGGATTGGAGACCACCAAGGAAGTCCAGGGTCACTATGAAGAGGCAGGCAATGACGTTTGGTTTTTTGTTTGTTTTTCTGTACTCGGGGTAATCTGTATTGCACCCGAAACATTCTAAAAAGGCATTCCCTGCGATTCGATTAGGACTTCCATTTTATCATGACATAGGTGAGTGTCATTACATAAGAGATTGTGTGTGCGTGGCTTTCTAAATGGAACTTGCATATTCAAGCTTAGCCTCACTGGCATTATTTTGGCCTTCCTTCAGCCCATGAAAAGATAGAGCCACAGGAACTGTGTGAAGTGCGCCCAATGTTTCTTTAACGATAGCAATAATGTTATAGATATGAAAATTGCAAAAGTGATACTAATACACTCAAGTTGTAAATCCAGTTACATATGATAGAAGATCACAACGACGGCGGGACGGTGGTCTCCAGAATGTGATGCCGTTTCGACAAACGTCTTCTTCTGACCAAGAATCTAGAAGTGGATGATGTTTGGAAAGTTGCACTTCAATAGAAAAGCTACCCGATTCACATGAAGTTCAATAACAGTTTCACCTATTTCATTGCACAAGTAATGGAGAAAATTTCTCCCCACTTATAGATTCTTGGTCAGAAGAAGACGTTTGTCGAAACGGCATCACATTCTGGAGACCACCGTCCCGCCGTCGTTGTTATCTTCTATCATATGTAACTGGATTTACAATTTGAGTGTATTAGTATCACTTTTGTAATTTTCATATCTAAAACATTATTGCTATCGTTAAAGAAACATTGAGCGCACTTTACACAGTTCCTGTGGCTCTATCTTTTCATGTCTATGGACTGTGACCATATTTGTCTTTGTACATACTTCCTTCAGCCCAGACATGAAGACAATTTAGCATGTGCAAGATAGGAAGGGAATGACTCCCAGCCACATTCAAAAGCATAATATGTGGCCCAAAGTTACTCTTTAGACTTAACAACGTATAGCTACCCGATGCAGCTTGTTTCTGCAGAAAATGGACATGATATCTGAACTGCAGGAGGACTGCTCTCCTTCCCTAACTGATTGGCATGTATCTTTAGCACTTCTTTTTCTAGGGATACAAATAACCAGTCAATAAAGGTATATCATGCATAACGATAATTTTCTTATCTATTTTTAGATGGAGGTAGTCAATGGGACTAGAATTCGGGAATTCGTTTTGCTGGGATTTGAACTCGGGCAGCGGAAGTGTTTCCTACTCCTCATCTTCTTCAGCATTCTCTATGTGTTGACACTGGCTGAGAACATCACCATCATCACACTGGTGGTTCTAGACACCCACTTGTCCCGGCTTCCCATGTACATCCTGCTGAGCAACTTCTCCTGGCTGGAGATCTGTTATGTGAGCACCACTATGCCCCGGATGCTCTTTGACCTGGCCTCATCCCACAAGACCATCTCCTTCAGTTCCTGCTTCCTCCAATTTTACATCTTCTTCTCTCTGGGCACAACAGAATGCTTCTTCCTCTCATCCATGGCCTTGGACCGGTACTTGGCCATCTGTCACCCACTGCGCTATCCACAAATTATGTCTCCAAATTCTTGTTATGTTTTGGTAACGTCTTGTTGGCTCCTTGGATTCCTGGTGTATGTCATCCCAGTGACTTTGATTTCCAGTATGACTTTCTGTGGTCCCAATGTTATCGACCATTTTTTGTGTGATCCTGGGCCAATTCTGTCATTGGCTTGCCCTCCACTAGCAAATGCTCCTATTATCCTTCAGACCGCCATGAATGTTGTCGTTTGTCTAGGCAATATGTTCTTTGTTGTGCTCTCCTACGGGGCCGTGATTCTAACCCTGATGAAAACCTCTCGCCAAGGCAACCGGACAAAGTCCTTCTCCACCATATCTTTCCACTTAGTGGTGGTGGCGCTTTTCTATGGCCCCGTGGCAGGGTCTTATGTAGTCCCGGTTGGAGAAGGCGAGATGAAGGTCATTAAGGTCATAACACTCTTCTACACTGCCGTGACACCCTTTCTCAACCCCATTATCTATTGTCTGAGAAATGATCAGGTGAAGGAGGCACTAGGCAGGTTGTGGAAGAGAAAGACAATATTTCTGATGAGGAGAGTGACTGTGTAGGGAGGTGAGAAGAAGGTGGGGAAGAAACACCCAACCTCCCGGCAACATTAATACATTCAACCTTTGGACAAGAAGGGTATCTTTCCTTGATCATAGATTCAGGTGGGGTAGCCGTGTTGGTCTGAAGCAATCAGGGCCGGCTCATTCACTAGGCAAACTAGGCAATCGCCTAGAGTGGGCCAGCCCTTAGGGGCGCCAAGCTGCACCCGGCCCCGTACTCTGGGAGTTTCTTGATTATTTGTGTTTTTCATTCTTCCTAAAATGCATTTATTTTTTAAAATTGGTGGGCGCATGGGGGGGGGGCGCCAGAAGGGATCCTCGCCTAGGGTGCAAAATAAGCTGGGGCCGGCCTTGGAAGCAATAGAAATAAGTCTGAGTCCAGTGGCACCGTTAAGACCAACAAGTTTAATTCTGGGTATAAGCTTTCGTGTGCACACACACCGTATCTGAAGAAACGTGCTTGCACATGAAAGCGTATACCCAGAATTAAACTCGTTGGTCTTAAAGGTGCCCCTGGACTCAGACTTTGCCCTGTTTCCCTGATCAGTGTGTCTTAGATTGCCAGTCAGAAAGCCTTCCCATTAAGCTGGGGAAAGAGCCAAGCTTGTTGCTTCCTTGGAAACCCAGAGGCCACCTCAAGGTATTTCTCTGACCGCTTTGTGAACCAGAACCCAAATCTGCAAACATTTTAAGCCCAAGGTTATTGAGATCTCTCTGTCGTGCAACTCTTCTGTGATGCTTAAAATGAAAGGCTTGGTCTGTTCTTTTTATACAGCAGCCTCAACCGTATGGTTTTTAAAAAGGTCAAGGTTCCCTTGCTCGAAAGCCAGTCGAATCCGACTCTAGGGTTGCGGTGCTCATCTCCATTTCCAAGCCGAAGAGCCAGCGCTGTCCGAAGACGTTTCCGTGGTCATGTGGCCGGCATGCCTTTGTTTGTTCTATTTGTATACTTTGATTAGATTTTAAAGAACTGCATGTGACCTTTAACATGTAGACATATACCCAAAGCGTTTGATTAGCCTGTCAAAGTTCCTTGTTACTCTCTTTGTAGTTTTAGTTTTGTAGTTTATAGTTTGTAGTGTGTAGTAAGAAAACAATAACAATTATATATATATTAAAAAAAGAAGTCCAGGGATGCTGTGCAGAGGCAAGCAATGGCAAAACCCCCACGGGGCTGCCGTAAGTCAGCTGTGACTTGATGGCAAAAGAAAAGTTGGCATGTGTACAACTTTAGTCTCCTTTTAAAGCCCTCAAAGCCAGTAGTGTCTATCACCAGATCAATTGGCAGTAACTCCTGAAGAAATACTTCATTTGTATGTCCTAAATGATCCAGGGCTATTTTTGGGCAGGAACGCACAGGAACGGAGTTCCAGCGGGCTCCCGAGTTGGCCACGCCCAGCAGGAACTCATTAGCATAATAGGCCACACCCAACAGCAGACACTCATTAGGATTGGCTACATTAGGGTTGTGTGGCCTAACATGCAAAGGAGTTCCTGCATCAAAAAAAGCCCTGGGTTTTGACAACAAACAAGGTAAACAGAATAAGAAGCAAAAGGTGAGTGAGGCTGGATGACCACACTTCTGGTAACATGGGGGTGTGGCCTAATGTGCTAATGAGCTGTGTTGTCAGGGGTGTGACCTAATATGCTAATAAGTTTCTGCTGTTGGGTGTGGCCTATTATGCTAATGCGTTCCTGCTGGGCTTTTTCTACAAAAAGAGCCCTGCGCTAAACCTCCTGCCTATCAGTTTCACTGGGCAAAGTGTTTCAAAGCATTCTTGAGCTTGAATTGTGTTGCTTACGATGTTAGCTTTACATCTCATATTTCTGTGCTCAGTTATCTCTTTTTTGCCTCCTTGGAAAATGACTAGACATAAAACAAAATACTTAGCACAAGGCGACCCATATCTTCAAAGCAAAGGCCCCCATCGCCTTATTTTGCACTCCGTCTGCTATCAAAGATGTGCAGTCCGTACTTGAACAAGTCAAACATTCATTTCCCATTTATTGCTTTTGAAGAATTGTAGTCCCCTTCGCCGCCACCTCTGCCACCAGGCTGTCCACACAAGGTTCTCTCCCACCCACCCCAGATGCACGCGTTGGATTTGCCATCATCAGGGGTCATTTCCTGCCGGAGCGCACAGGAGCGGAGCTCCGGCAGTAAAGAGCCCAGGAGGTGGGCACATGCAACAAGCCCCACCCCCTGCTTCCAGCAGCCCTCAGTCAGAGTAAGAAACAACCAGGTAAGTTGCAGAGCCCCCCCCAAAAAACAGTCCAGTGGCACCTTTAAGACCAAGTTTTATTCAGGCACAAGCTCTCCCTCCTCTGTGAGGACAGATCTGCATGTCCCCCCCCCCATAGCTAGCAATCCAAAAGAGTCCAGTGGTGCCTGAGCAGTGGGTGTTGCCTTCTCACACACTTCCAGTGATGTCAGGGGGCGTGGCATATGCAAATAAGTTATGCTAATGAGTTATGCTAATGAGCTCCTGCATCTCATTTCCTACGAAATGACCCCTGGCCATCATACTGTTTTTGCCAGGCGGGAGCCAGGCCAACCATACACATGAGGGGCAAGTGGCTCCCACTGGGAGAAGGAAAAGGAGGCCACACAAGACACCATTTGGCCTTCAGCTCCTATCTCTGTTAGCGAGAGAAGAAGAGGAAGAAGAAGAGAAGAGATTGGATTTATAGCCCGCCCTTCACTTGGAGTCCCAGAGCGGCTCACAAACTCCTTTCCCTCCCCCTCCCCACAACAGACACCCTGTGAGGTGGGTGGGGCTGAGAGAACTCTGACAGAAACGGCTCTTTTTCAAGGACAGCTGTGCCAGAGCTTGTGACTGACCCAAGGTCACATCAGCAGGTGCAAGTGGAGGAGTGGGGACTCAAACCCGGTTCTCCCAGATTAGAGTCCGCGCACTTAACGACTACACCAAACTGGCTCTTTTCCAAGTACCGTACAGAATGGTGGCTCATTGCCTCAGTCAATCCAACACTGTTCAGGGAGAATAATATCTAGCCAAGGTTTCTGCCAGACACATCAGGGAGAGTCTTGTTTTGATCTTCTGGCAGCAAGTCTTCCCTTGGGAGATGCATCAATAGGACTTGGTGACATCAGTTATTGGGTGGAACCTTTTTCTATCACCTCTCCCTTGAACTGCAGACGTTTTCCTATAATAAGTCAAAGTTACTAATACATTTCATTGTTCATAACGGTCCATAGCAGACACAGAATTCCAAAGGGGGCTTACCTGTGGAAACTGCCTGTTTCTCTATTCCCTGGAAGAGCTAAGCTGCCTCCAAAGAGGCAATATTGTGGCTTCTATTGATGTTGCTCTACAGGGACCCTTTCCCAAGGGGCACCAAATATTTATCAGCAGCATTCCACTTTGCCCTTCCCACATAGCCACTCCGTCTTCCCGCTATCTGACCACATGACCAACGCTACAGTTGGGCATCATCGTCCAACACCAGGAAAAACGACGTATGTCTTCACAAGATTTCACCCCTGACCTTATGATGAAGCTTTTGCTGGATGGAGCAGCATTTTAAACACTACTAAGGTACAGAAATGGGAACCTTAAGAAGGTTGCGGAAAGCAGGATGAATCTGAATGGGTGTCACAGTCAATCAACAGATGTGAGCGTCATCAAAGAAATTACAATAGGCCAATATAAAGCTATGTCTGTTGAAAGAGAGTGTGGGAAGGCTTACAACATCCCTGTGATGCTTTTGGCCTCCTTGATTTTAACTTGGTTAATAATAAAGTCAGGAGGGAAGGCAAGATGGGGTAGCCCAGTCTTATCAGTTCTTGGAAGCTAAGCACGGTCAGTACCAGTGTTCCCTCTAAGCTGAGTTAGTGTGAGCTAGCTCACAGTTTTTTAGCCTCCGGCTCACACATTTTTGTCTGAGCTCAGGAAGGATGGCTCCAGAGCAAACTAATTGATGCAGTAGCCAAATCGCTCGCTCACAATTTTAATGCCAGTAGCTCACAAGCTAGAAGTTTTGCTCACAAGACTCCACAACTTAGAGGGAACATTGGAAGGGTGACCGCCAGGGAAGGCTTCCCCTAGGCAATGGTAAACCTCCCCCCCCCCCGCTTCTCGCTTGCCTCACTGGAGTTGCCATAAGTCAGTGGAGACTTGATAACACATAAATAAGTAATAATGAAGTCAAAGACCCATTTTGCTGCCTTTTTATATATATATATAAACTCTCCTAAAAAGGAGAGAATTTTATTGCTTTTAATTTCAGAAAGACGGAGGGTATATAGCGGGATTAAGAAAAGAGTGAGTGATGCTTTTATTAGCATATTAATCTTTTGTTAGTATTAATCATATCTTCTTTTGGCTTCTTCTGTGAGTTGATCAATCGTCTTTCATCTTATCCTGTGAAAACAAATAGAAATGTTAGTGTATTAGTATTGTTAGTAAAGTCTTTTCATGCGCTTCCCAAACCAATCTTCATGTTCTGGGCTGTCTTCCTTTTATGTCTCTCAGATTGTAAGATGGACCTTTCGCTGCTCCTTCATCTTCCGGACTCTTGTCCCCTTTCTCTGAGCCGCTGTCTTCGTCGCTGCCAAATACCTCCCATTTACCATTTTGCTGCCTTTTTTTATAGAATTCTGCCTTTTTATAGAATTATAGAATTCTGCCTGCAAACCTGCAGAGTTATTGAGAGGGCATAAATGTGGCAAAGTGCAAATCTAGTGGTGTTCGGAAAGACAACAATCGTCAGTCAAAGTCTAAGCACCCCACCAAAATGCACAGACATGAGACCAGAGGAATGCTCTGAGCAGAACAGGCTAAGCAAGTCCCCTCCTAACTGGGACATTGCTTGGGGGGGTCCCAGGTGAACAACAGTTGGCTTCCAAGGGGTGAGGAAGATGGAGGTAATAAATGAAAAGCAGGAGGATATACTTACTTTGATGTGACATGTTCAGTTTCTGGGCTCAGTGCTTTGAAAATAATTTAGGGACGCAGGATCAGTTGCAGAAGAGGGCAGTGAAGGTGGTCATGCAAACAAACATGGACGGCTTCAAAGGGGAATTAGATAGGCATATGGAGCAGAGGTCCATCAGTGGCTATTAGCCACAAGGTATAGATAGGGGCTCTGGGGCAAGTGATGCTCTGTCTTCTTGGTGCTTGGGGGGGGGCGTGTCAATCAGTGGGAGGGCTTCTAATGTCCTGGCCCCACTGGTGGACCTCCTGATGGCACCTGGTATTTCTGGCCACTGTGTGACAAAGAGTGTTGGACTGGATGGGCCTTTGGCCTGATCCAACATTGGTGTCTCTTATGTTCTTATGTCTGGGGCAAGTGATGCTCTGTCTTCTTGGTGCTTGGGGGGGTGTCAATCAGTGGGAGGGCTTCTAATGTCCTGGCCCCACTGGTGGACCTCCTGATGGCACCTGGTATTTCTGGCCACTGTGTGATACAGAGTGTTGGACTGGATGGGCCTTTGGCCTGATCCAACATTGGTGTCTCTTATGTTCTTAAGTCCTGTGAGAAAACGCTGAAGCAACTGGGCATGTTTAGTCAGGTGAAGGGAAGAGCGAGGAAATGTGATTGTGTGATTGCATGTTCCAGATACTCGAAGGGCTGCCACACAGAGGAAGGCAAAAAACAACAACCCAGGTTCTCTGCTGTCCCAGAGTACAAGACCTCATCTAATGGGCTGGTGTTGCAGAGGGTAGATTTCAGCTGAGTATGAGAAGAAGCTTTGTGATGGAGAGAATAGTCCAACAACGGAACCAATTCCCTATAAGTGTGGTGGGCTCTCCCTTGCTGGAGGACTTCAGCCAGAGCATAGCGAGCCATCTGTGGGGAATGCACTTGCTGTGGTTCTTCTGAGCTGAGCAGAGGGTTAGCCTACATGGCCAGTAAGGCCCCTTCCAACTCTATGAATGGTTCTATGACGAGCATCCAGGAAGAAATCCAAAGATGCCGAGTTTGGACAGACCGAGCCTCCTTCCCTCACAGTTTGGTCTTGGTGGAAACGTCCAGCTACGTCAAGAACTTCTAAGAAGCTTCTTGTATCATTTAGCAATGCTGAGAATTATTGTCATGGTTATTGTAGGAACGGGTAAGGTCTGAGGAGATAAGGTGGGAGAGAAACGTTTTAAATAAATAGGTTACTGAATTGCTTCAGGCAAGCAGCCTGCACCCTTTTCAGCCTTCTAATACATCCTGAAACGCAGTTAGCCAAGGGAGGCTCCTTTCGATAGCTGGAAAATGAATGCATTGAAGTTTGGTGTCGTGGTTAAGTGCGCGGACTCTAATCTGGGAGAACCGGGTTTGATTCCCCACTCCTCCACTTGCACCTGGCTGGATGACCTTGGGCAAGCCATAGCTCTGATAAGAGCTGTCCTTGAAAAAGAGCAGTTTGTGTCAAGAGCTCTCTCAGCCCCACCTACCTCACAGGGTGTCTGTTGTGGGGAGGGGAAGGGAAGGGAGTTTGTAAGCCATTCTGAGACACCTTTGGGTAGTGAAGGGCGGGGTATAAATCCAATCTCTTCTTCTTCTTTTACCTCACAGGGTGCCTGTTGTGGGGTGGGGAAGGGAAAGGTGTTTGTGAGCCGCTCTGAGACACCTTTGGGTAGTGAAGGGCAGGGTATAAATCCAATCTCTTCTTCTTCTTCTTCTTCTTCTTCTTCTTCTTCTTCTTCTTCTTCTTCTTCTTCTTCTTCTTCTTCTTCTTCTTCTTCTTCTTCTTCTTCTTCTTCTTCTGTCTACTAAGTCAGCCCGCAGGTCTATCAAGGTCAGCACTGTCTACTCTGACTAACCCCAGTTCTCCATGGTCTCAGGCAAGGGTATTCGCATGTCACTGACACTGAGTCCCGACACCTTCCAATGCCAGCAGACCCCGTATTTTTCATCTTACGGAAGTCTCTGGCTCAGATCTTGGCTCAGCTCATGAGGGGAATGTAGGCAAGATTCTTCATTCTTCATTTCATTGGGACCTCACCAGTTTTATGGGGGTTCATAATATCAGCACACTTGATACGGTTCTTCTGAAGAAGCCTGGGATGTCATACGAAGTCCTTTAAATACTTGGTATGAATTTCCAAAGGTTTTTAAGCAAAAAAGAAAAGAAAAAAGTAGAACGATTCCAGATAACGAATGCTTATTCCTCCGTTTATATATATATAGATACGATTTCAGATAACTAATGCTTATTCCTCCGTTTATATATATATATAGATATACACAGACATATATACATATATATGCACAGACACAGACACACATATCAATGTTCCCTCTAAGCTGTGGAGTCTTGTGAGCAAAAATTCTACTTTGTGAGCTACTGGCATGAAAGTTGTGAGCGAGCGATTTGGCTGCTGCATAAATTAGTTTGCTCTGGAGCCGTCCCCTCCTGAGCTAAGACAAGAATGTGTGAGCCGGAGGCTAAAAAACTGTGAGCCAGCTCACACTAACTCAGCTTAGAGGGAACACTGACACATATATGTTTCCTCCCTTGTGTTTTTTGGTAATTTCACCCGCACAGGGGTGTCTAACAATAATTCTGCTAGTTGCTGTAGATTTTCCAGGTTGCGTGGTCGTGGTCTTGGCATTGTAGAACCTGACGTTTCGCCAGTAGCTGTGACTGGATCCACAGAGACCACAGCCACACAACCCGGAAAATCTACAGCAACTCATGAACTCCGGCCGTGAAAGCCTTCGATGTCATAATAATTCTGCTATCTGATTCCAGATGGATCCAGCCAACAGGACTGGAGTGGAGGAATTCGTTTTGCTGGGATTTGAAGTCGGGCAGCAGAAACGGCTCCTGCTTCTCACCTTCTTCGCCATTCTCTACGTGCTCACTCTGGCCGAGAACATCACCATCATCGTACTGGTGGTTCTGGACACCCACCTGGCCCGCCTTCCCATGTACATCCTGCTGAGCAACTTCTCCTGGCTGGAGATGTGCTACGTGAGCGCCACAGTCCCCCGGATGCTCTTTGACCTTACGTCCCCTCAAGGGGCCATCTCCTTCCATAACTGCTTCATTCAGTTCTACATCTTCTTTGCTCTCGGCAGCACCGAATGCTTCTACCTTTCGGCCATGGCCTTGGATCGGTACCTGGCCATCTGCCACCCGCTGCGCTACCCGCAAATCATGTCCCCAAACTCCTGCTACGGTCTGGTGGGTTCTTGTTGGGCCGTCGGCTTCCTGTGGTACCTCGTCCCGGCCGTTTTGATCTCCAGGCTGTCCTTCTGCAGGTCCAACGTCATCGACCACTTTCTGTGTGATGCCGGGCCCATTCTGTCCCTGGCCTGCCCTCCGCTAGGAGCCGCGCCCGTCATCAGCCAGTTTTGCCTGAACGCTCTGATCATCGGCAATATGTTCTTTGTCGTGCTCTCCTACAGCATCATGGTGAACACTCTAATGAAAGCGTCCAGCCAAGGCAGTCGGATGAAGGCCTTCTCGACCATATCGTTCCACTTACTGGTGGTGACTCTTTTCTATGGCTCAGTGGCAGGGATGTACTTGATTCCGGGTGGGGAAAACCAGTCAGCCATAACTAAGGCCGTGACACTCTTCTACACCGCCGTGACACCCTTCCTCAACCCCATGATCTACTGCCTGAGAAACAATCAGGTGAAAGAAGCCCTGGTCAGGCTCCTGAAGAGAAAGGAGACAGTGTAAACAGAGGGGGAGGACAGAAAAATTGAGGGGGGGGGGAAATCCCACCTTCTGGAAAATTAGGACCAAGTGGTATATCTATCTTTCCTCTGGGTTTTTACGGCCTGTACTACGTATGCATGTGCTGCTGAGCCACAACTGACTTACGGCGACGCCAACAAGAGGCTTTCGTGGCAAGTGGCTAAGCAGAGGTGGCTTGCCATCGCCTTCCTCTGGCGAGCCTTCCTTGGTGGTCTCCCATCCAAGTACTGATCCTGCTTCACTTCCAGGATCTAATGAGATCAGGCTATACCGTGCTGCCTTATGACCTGTACTAGATGCCCAAAATTAAGGTTTGGAACTAAGTTGCGGAAGACCTTGTTGGTTTCTTGGCAACAACATACCAGAACAAGACAGTTTCCCACTTAGAAACAAAAGACGAGTCATGAAAATATATAGAATGTGAAAAATCAGCCAGGCAGAAATCCTGGAACCTAATAATAGGCAACAGTAAAATAAAATGGGTGCTCTGTTCTATTCTGTGTGTCTATTTGTGTGTGTGTGTGTGATTTATATTAATTATCACATGGCAGTGTGTGTAGTATAGCCAGAAGATCCTGAGATTGTCTGGCAGCCAGAGGTTCCAGCTCTTTTAGTATTATGTACCACTAGGTGGCGAGCTAGACTAGTTTTTAAGGCAAGAGACATTGCAGAGGTAGTTTGCCATTGCCAGCTGGGTGACCTTGGGTCAGTCACAAGTTCTCTCAGCGCTGTTCTCTCAAGGGCAGTTGTCTTAGAGCTCCCTCAGCCCCACCTACCCCACAGGCAATGTTCCCGCTAAGCTGTGGGGTCTTGTGAGCAAAAATTCTACTTTGTGAGCTGCTGGCATTAAAGTTGTGAGCGAGCGATTTGGCTGCTGCATAAATTAGCTTGCTCTGGAGCCCTCCTTCCTGAGCTAAGACAAAAAATGTGTGAGCCGGAGGCTGAAAAACTGTGAGCTAGCTCACAGTAACTCGGTTTAGAGGGAACACTGCCCACAGGGTGTCTGTTGTGGGGAGGGGAAGGGAAAGGAGATTGTAAGCCGCTCTGAGACTCCTTCAGGGAGTGAAGGGTGGGGTATAAATCCATCTTCTTCTTCCCATCCAAATACTAGTATTTAGGTCAGTTATTTAGCTTTTTTTAATGCTCCCTCTAAGCTGTGGAGTCTTGTGAGCAAAAATCCTACTTGGTGAGCTCCTGGCATTAAAGTTGTGAGCGAGCTACTTGGCTCCTGCATCAATGAGCTTGCTCTGGAGCCCTCCTTCCTGAGCGGAGACAAAAATGTGTGAGCCGGAGACGGAAAAAAACTGTGAGCTAGCTCACACTCACTCAGCTCAGAAGGTATATTCCTGCACATTCTTTTAATAAATCACTTTAATTACAAATACTAGCCAGGGCCGACCCTGCTTAGCTTCCGAGATCAGGTTAGCCTGGGTGTGTGTGTGTGTTCTATGAAATGCACCCAACATGAGATGGATTGACTCAGTAAAAGGAAGCCACAACACATAGTGTGCAAGACCAGAACAAGGCTGTTAAGGTAGGATGTTTTGGAGGACATTAATTCACAAGGTTGCCATACGTCGGAAGCGACCTGACGGCACATGACAGGTGAGAGGCTGTGTGTGCGGATGTGCGTCATTCCAACCGTCGATGCAACGAAGACAAAAGGTGCCGGCATCAGCGTCCCATGTGAGGACAGCCCCAGCCAGAGAACCAAGAGGCAGGTGGCTGGAAGGGTGCAGATGTTTGGGGTCTGGATCGTGCGGGTTCAGTGCAATGCAGGCAGCACCGCTTGGGAGCCCCTGCAAGTATTCAGGAGTGATCTAAAACCAGACCACAATCCACAGTCACTCAATCACGCCAGGCTTACGGCGACACTCCAAGCTGAGTTACGTTCTTCTACGTCCAGTGAAGTCAGTGGTATTAAAAGGGTATAACTCTGCTTTGGAGTGCACTGCTGGCCAAGTCCCTGTCTCTTGGTCTAGCTTGCATCCTGCAAGGAGGTTTAGCACACCTTCTATTCGGAAAAAATTACCATGAAATGACTAGTATTCATAAGCTAGCCAGACACGGAGATTGGCACTAGTCCCAAGGACTTAGAATCACAGAATCTTAGAGTTGGAAGGGATCTCCAGGGTCATCTAGTCCAGCCCCCTGCACAATGCAGGACATTCACAAATACCTCCCCACACACACACCCAGTGACCCCAGAAGAGGACAAAAAGCCTCCAGGATCCCCAGCCAAACTGGCCTGGAGAAAAATTGCTTCCTGACCCAAAGTGACGATCAGCATTTCCCTGGGTGTGTAAGAAAGGGCCACGAGAACTAAGCACTGAGGCAGCCCTTCCTGCCTTCCCTCTCATGGTCTGAGTCCACAGAATCAGCATGGCTGTCCGATGGCCATCTAGCCTCTGTTTGAAACCCCCCCAAAGAAGGAGAGCCCACCACCTCCCGAGGAAGCCTGATTCCACTGTGGAATTTGCTCAGGATGACTGCAAAATGGGGAGCAGACCCCGTTCTCTCCCTCCAATTTTCACACCATTAACATAAATTTAACTACATTTACACCCAGCCTTTCTTCCACCATGAAACTCAGCAGCTTACAAAGGGGTCTCCCCTCCAGAGAGCCAGTTTGGTGTCGTGGTCAAGTGCGCGGACTCTATAATCTGGGAGAACCGGGTTTGATTCCCCACTCCTCCACTTGCACCTGCTGATGTGACCTTGGGTCAGCCACAAGCTCTGGCACAGCTGTCCTTGAAAAAGAGCATTTTCTGTCAGAGCTCTCTCTCAGCCCCACCCACCTCCCAGGGTGTCTGTTGTGGGGAGGGGAAGGGAAAGGGGTTTGTAAGCCGCTCTGAGACTCCAAGTGAAGGGCGGGGTATAAATCCAATCTCCTCTTCTCTTCTTCTCCAGGCAATGACCAGACCCCAGTCCTGCTTAGCATCAACTCTTCCTCCCCCCCTTCCCAGAAGCAGGACCGGAGGGTCCCAGCTCTCCAAATCCATCCCTTCCCCGTCCTATCGTTGTAAGCCGCTACAGCTTACGTGGCTTCAGACCCCAAATTCAGGGGGAGCCTGCCACCTCAGGGCGACACTGTCCCGGGGAATTCCACCAGACTTAAACCAGGACGAGAGGACAGCCATCTTGGCGACATTCCCATTGTTTGCATTTGAACTTTCGTGGCTCGCTTTCTTGGCTTCCCCCCGTGGGAGCCAATTAAGAAGACTCGCAGCAACACTTGCTAAAGTTGGGCAATTAGAGGGCACGCAGGCAGTCTTTGCCCTGCCAAGTCAAGAGAGGTCACAGGGAGGTGAGCCTGGCTGTTCCTTGGGGGGGTGGGCAGAACTTGTCTCTCTTTAGTTGTCCGCTAGAAGGAGCTGCGGTGGCTCAAGTGGTTAAGACGCTGAACTGCTGGCTGTGGAAGGCCGGCAGTTCAGCAGTTCGAGACCCGAGTGTGCCGCATGACGGAGTGAGCTCCCGTCTCTAGTTCCAGCTCCTACCAACCTAGCAGTTCGAAAGCAAGACATTGCAAGTGGATAAATAGGGACCACTAAGGTGGAAAGGTGTTTAGTCATGCCAGCCACATGACCACGGAAATGGCTTCAGACAGCGCTGGCTCTTCGGCTTTGAAACGGAGATGAGCACCGTAACCCTAGAGTCAGATTCGACTGGCTTTCGAGCAAGGGAACCTTTACCTTTTAGAAGGGTGATATGGGGCTGATTCTTGGCTCGAATTTAACAATAGGGCTCCTTAAAGCCGGGGGTGGGGGGGGAGCTTGAAATGGCACAAAAGGGAGGAATGTCTGCTGCAGCAGTTTCCGCCAGCTGGAGGAGTGGCGGTGGGAGAAGTTAACCTGTTGGGATTTTCTTCTATGTACAGCTGATTAGAAAGTTCTGCAGATAAAACTGGCAATCCTCAACATTAGCAAAAGGTGAAGAGGGAACATAAGAGAACATAAGAGAAGCCAATGTTGGATCAGGCCAATGGCCCATCCGGTCCAATACTCTGTGTCACACAGTGGCCAAAAATACCAGGTGCCACCAGGAGGTCCAGCAGTTGGGCCGGGGCACTAGAAGCCCTCCCACTCTTGCCCCCCCCCCAGGCACCAAGAATACCTGCCCCAGATCACTTGCCCCAGATCGAGAGTTCCTATAAGAACATAAGAGAAGCCAATGTTGGATCAGGCCAATGGCCCCTCCAGTCCAACACTCTGGGTCACACAGCGGCCAAAAATACCAGGGGCCATCAGGAGGTCCACCAGTGGGGCCAGGGTGAAGGGCTTCCTTTTATCTGTTCTAGCCCGACCGCTCAGCAAATTCATGGAGTGCCCACGAGTTCTTGTATTGTGAGAAAGGGAGAAAAGTACTTCTTTCTCAGCCTGCTCTATCCCATGCATAATCCTCTAGACCTCGATCATGTCACCCCTCAGTTGCCGTTTCTCCAAGCTAAAGAGCAGGTCTAGTGTGTGTGTGTGGGGTTACAAATTATTAGGATAATGAATGGGAATGACCCTGACTGGTTGGCCTGATCTCGTCAGATCCCAGAAGCGAAGCAGGGTGGGTTCTGGTCAGTGTTTGGATGGGGGCCCCCCAAAGGAATACCAAGGTCGTGACATGGAGGCACTCAATGGTAAACCAGCTCTGAACCTCTCTTGTCTTGCAAACCCCCACAGGGTCACCGGAAGTTAGCTGAAGTGAGAGATAGACTCAAATTTTGAGCCTAACGACACTTTCTATGCAATTTTATTTTATATTTATTTATTTTTCATATTTGTATCCCGCCCTCTCCGATGGGCTCAGGGCGGCTCACAAGGGCAAGGTACATCCATGCCATGATTAAAACCTATAATACATAATAAAAACATCCAACATCATTAAAAACAACGGTGCTCAGTCAGTTATTAATATCGTGACTCCAAGATGGATCAACTCAGTTCCAAGTGTCCCATGATGTTATGCCCGCACGGAGACGGCTTATCAGGTCTTCTATCCAATTCCAGATTCTTCCTCAGGGCCTTGTCAGTGCATCCTTTAAGGTACCGTGACGGTGGTGGTATAGTGGGGCGGCGGCTCAAAGGCCTGGCGGAAGAGCTCCTTCTTACAGGACCTGAGGAACTTTGTGTACCAGCACCCCAACATATTTAAATGTTGAATGGAAAATTGGCTGGAATGGTAAGGGGGATATGCTTGACCCTGTCCCAACTGCCTATTCTTCCTGCTCACAACTGCAGGCACTCATCGACTTCTTCCTCTTCCAAGAGCAGTTACAGTCCCTGTATCTTTTCCCCACACGGCAAAAAATAAAAGCTGTGGGGGGAGGGGAGGTTGAGCCAAGTAAAGACACACACACACACCCCAGTCTCGCTCTCAGGAATGCAGCTTCTCAGCGATGTTTGTCATTAAACAAACAGCAACCCAAACAGTCAGAGAAAAATCACACACAGCATCACGTGTCGTTCAACCCTTAAGTTCCTCACATCGCACTTAAACCTGACCTGCAGGAGTCAATGGAATTGAACTGAGATATTACAGTAGACACCAGGGGGCAGCAGTGCATGAAGGATGGGGAAATGGAAGGGAAGATGACATTGGGATGCGTGCCTTGATTTTCAGCACACGTATTCCTGCAAGCCACACTCCATCACGTACCCCCTTTGCTGAAATGCCAACAGGCCACACAACGGACGGTGAGGCTTAACGGGATCCGTGCGAGTAGCTGGTGCAGAGCACGGAGTATGAAGCAAAGGCCTTCCCGGTAGAGCTCCTCTGTGTCCTTGCAGGGCTCCTTCCTAATTCCTCCAAGCTGAGACCTATGCTGGAGATGGCCAGCTTCAGGGCCTTCGGGGCCACTCCACCGTCCAAGGGCCAGGAATAGGGTTTGTCTCGAACACTGAGGCCCCTTGCCCAACAGCCGGCCTCCACAATCAATACCAGAGCCATCTGGAAGGGTTTCATAATTAAGAACGGGCCTTCACACACAGCTTTATAAATGGGAAGATGTGCCCATTGTTGTGTACTCAGACAAAGACAAACTTGTTCACATCTCGGCGTACGACTCCCTTCTTTCTTACAGCTGGAAAAGCCCCCTCCCCCCCACACACCTTTTTAAAAGAGACGATGGGCAACTTTTTAAACGTTAACCTCTGGTAGGGCCATCAGAGGCCAGCGTTCCAATAAAAACTGACTGCTCCGGTGGGGCCACTCTAGCACTTTGTTATAGGATGCCGCTGTATTTATTTACTGAGTCTTATTGTATTTATTGAAATTGTATGAATTGCATTTTATATTTTGTATCTGCTGGTTTTAAGCTGTATGCTGGTTTTAAATTGTTTGTAAGCCGCCCTGAGCCACTTCGGCGGGAGGGCGGGGTAGAAATTTAATAAAGAAAGAAACAAACCAATGCTTAAAAAGGTAAAGGTTCCCTTGCTCGAAAGCCAGTCGAATCCGACTCTAGGGTTGCGGTGCTCATCTCCGTTTCAAAGCCGAAGAGCCAGCGCTGTCCGAAGACGTTTCCGTGGTCATGTGGCCGGCATGACTAAACACCAAGGCGCACGGAACGCTGTTACCTTCCCACCAAAGTGGTACCTATTTATCTACTTGCAATTTCTTGCTTTCGAACTGCTAGGTTGGCAGGAGCTGGAACTAGAGATGGGAGCTCACTCCATCATG